>NC_087220.1:19065872-19075753 GCF_015104395.2 Macrobrachium nipponense | reverse complement strand
ATATTTTGGTTTACCCCTCTCCACGGTAATTTCTTATTTGGACTTCTAAAAATCCTTCGTTATTATTATTATTACTATTATTATTATTATTATTATTATTATTATTATTATTATTATTATTATTATTATTATTATTATTAGTGACAGTGAATAGAAATAATGGAAAGAGGTATCCTTCAGTTAATTGTCCAAGATGAATTGTATTCTGAAAAGAAAATGTGGTGGCTTTACACCGAGAGACTCATGAAATGTTTCCTCTCGACTTCTTTTATATTCAATAAAGTATTCAGATGTTAATGGATTGAATTGGTGAGGTTATGTGACCTCGAGAGACCAGGTCGTCTCTAAAATCTTTTTCTCTCACCAAATGCAAGGAATATTGTTGAGATTGTACTTATTACTCAAGAGAACGAAACTATGATTTTTATGAAGCTCGTCCTGTTGCATATAAATTGATGTCTTCATTTATTCAAAACTCTTAAGAAGAAACAAACTCTTTTTATAGCATTAGAAGGGAAATATTAAGATTAAAATTTAATTTTCACATAACAAAACGGAAGAAATTCATCATCAGACTCTAATAAATTCTCCAAGTACCGAAGAGAAACTTTTCTCTACAAATCAGGCAAAGTTTATTGCTACACAACCTCTATAGTGCTGTCTACCAAAGTTCTTGTGAAAAACTGACAAATTTTATTTTGACATTCCAAATATTTGCATATTAAATGGTCCCCTCCGCGGCTTTTGGTGATTTTTCAACACCCTAAGGTAGTAAATACAGAAAATCTTATAAACAAAAAATGAAATGCACCTTAATTAATCTCACAAAAAATTGGTGAAGTGACAGTAAGCGAATGCATGAAGCTACTGACTAAGGAAGATACTCAGGCAAATTTATGGCTACTTAGAAATTATAAAATAAATGAATTTCCAAGATCGAATGAAGAAAATATACGAGTTTTCTCTTCACTTAACATTACATTGCTAAAATATGTGTGTATAACGGTGAGGATCTCCCGTAAACCATAAGGACTAAAAATCGTCTCTCCTCATGCTAGTTTTCCTAGACCACTGAGCTGCATTAACAGCTCTCCTTGGGGTGGCCCGAAGGATTAGATATTTACGTGGTAGGAACCAATTGGTTACTTAACAACGTGATCTACAGCTTATTGTGGGATCCAAAGCACATCGAGAAATGAATTTCTATCACCAGGTATAAATTTAGTATGGTGATGCTATCAGACATTAAATAAAGAAAGAAAGAGGTCGAAGTGTGAATCAACCGCAATCTTTAAATGAGGAGAAAACATCTGGAACTACTTCAAAAACAAAACAAAGCTACACTAAACGTTTCAGAGATGAAAGTGGTCCTTTTATATCCGTCTCTCTGTTGCAACTGTGAGACAATGATGTAAAAAAGATAAGAAACATTAATTTGTGAAATAATTTTCCTTATTTCATCTTCCCGACTTCTATTTATTGTCGGGGTTTCTGTCTTTCTTTAATGCCTGACAGTATCACCAATACTGACAAGAACTGCCATCAAAATATTTAAAATAGGAAGAGTGCTTCTTAATATACCTTCCATTCCAAGGTAGTGGCATTAAGACATCTCATACTACTGAAAACAAATGAAATATTTGTGTTACAAAACTTAAAACTCGGAAAAGTCTTCATTGGTTGTAGATCCTCCTGTAAGCTTCCATTCCATTCCCAGGTGACGCTTTTTCAGCAATATGAAGGTCACAGTGGGGCAGTAAAAACAAATCTCAAGTCGAAAAGTGTTACAAATTCCTTTATACTTATTAATGAATTAAATCCATTTCTTTGATTCAACCAGAATCCTCGAAAGCCAAAATAAGAATACCAATGTTAACCAACCTTAATATACAACAAGGAAAAGGCTCAAATACCAGAAAATAAGTAACCAATGCATCAAAGGGAGAGAGAGAGAGAGAGAGAGAAGAGAGAGAGAGAGAGAGAGAGAGAGATGAGAAGAGAATTCCATGACAAAAATTTGGTTTCTTCATCGCAAACAGAGCTCGTAAAACATAGGCTCGGTATTAATTCGGAATAGTTTCCGCTTTTGGAGAAAGTCGAATGCAATCCCGTCTTTGCCCAGAATCTGCTGTATCTCCCTTCGCAATATGATTCAGAGATCTCCTCACTATAATAAAAGACACTCCATTTCGAAAGATATGACTACCTCAGTGTTATGAACGAGAGAGAGTCCGCTTCAGGTTCGATATGAAATAAAAAAAATAAATTCAACACCAACAGTTGAAACTGGGGATACGAATATAGAAAGAAACGCTAACACAGCAAAGGTTTATGTACAAGCTTACTAACAAAGATAAATACAGAATGGTGTCTCCTATTTACATAAAAAAGGTAAAAATCTTACACTGCATGAACTGGGGGAACAGTGAGGTCAATGAAAGTACTTGCCGACCAGTTTTGCAACTCGAAGCAATGGCTTCACAAAAGGAGAACTCTAATTGTAGACGCCTTCTTGCCTCCGTATTGAACAAATAATGTCTACTCTTGATACTTGAAGGGCAGGAACTCCCAAAACCTCTAGTAGAACGTTTCTTCCCTGAAGTCTTGCTCAACTTCGAAATAACTCGGTCGACCACTCCTGAGGACGACCTTGACTTGACCAGAATTCTACCAATTCTCAGGCGACTTTTTTCTCTCTAATCTCTCGTCGGTTCCTTCTTCTTTTATCTCTCACGGATGATCTCTGATCTCGGCTGCTGAGCTCTCACTGATCTAATTGGTGACTCTTACTAATGATCTCTTTACTCTGTGACTAACTGATGATCTCCGCTTTCTCCTACTTCGTCCGTCATATTTATACGGGATTCTGGGGGCGGAGCCTACAGCAAAACGTTACACACTCTCGAGATTACTAGAACTTCTTAGAAGACTCTCAACGGAATATTACATCATTTTTCGCTGCGTTCCTCCCGACACTTAGGCGCGTGTTGCACTCCACAACACGCCCAACAATGCCAGAACAACCGCGAGAACAGGCACCTCCAACACATGCGCGAATGCCTCCGTGCTATAGAATTTCTCGAAGATGCGTTTTCCTTTCCTTTATCTTTCTTTGCTATACAGCAATTACCATTACACTCAGGCATCTAACTTGTGGACATTCGACAAAAAATTTACTTTACTTTTTTATCGTAAAGGTGATTCTTTAAAAAAAGAACTCACTAAATGGCTTAATATTTTTATTTTTTTTCAGTTGCATTGCAATAATGCAATTCCATGAGTAACTTGAAATATTTATAATCGGTTTAAACACCCATAGAATCTCACAGTAAATCCTTTATCTTATTTAACAAAATTAATGTTAGGAAATCCTTGCTTTTTACGAATAAAGAAACTGTTTTGCATAAACAAAATGGATATTTAAATGCTTCAAGACATATGAGTGGTCAGCTGAAAACTGTATTATCACCTTGTTATAGAGTTCGAAGTAAGTTAATTTATACATTGGGAAAGTTTAAAAGTATTTTTGCTAATATTTAATAAGTAGAAATACCAAGCGCATTACACAACGTTCAGTTTTCTCCTTCATACCTGTATTGGAAATACAGAAATTTGTACTAAATGGCAAAGCCTTGGAATTTTGATATTAATTGAAATATAAGAAAAATAATATCACAAGAAGCAATTACACAGGATTAAATAAGTGTTGCCTTAACTGTGATCAGCACAAGGGCAGGGAAAACTTGGGCAGATAACCAAATTAGCAATGCTTCAGGTCATATATAAGGACAAGAAAAATCATTCAATATAAAAAAATTTTACATGAATATAATTGTGCTTCACCAACTTCAAGCAGGTGAGTTAATAAATGGCAGCAACTAAGGCCCAGAGAAATTACTACGGTTACCATTAAGCCACTACTTAGTACCACCATAGTCCACCCGAGCAAGAAATGACTGACGCTGAGGTGAAGGGAAATCTGAGACCGTAATGAACTATAACACAGGGGGAGGGAAGCGGGGCGTGTGGGGGGGGGGGGGGGGGGGGGGGGGGGGGGGGGGGGGGGGGGGGGGGGGTGAAGCACATCCAGGTGGCCGTGAAGTACACCGCCCAAAATATGGAGTCACCGGAATATCTGGAAAGACCTCGTGAGGGACCCTTGACTCAGAGTATGAATAGCAGAGCCGCAAATTTGCATCAGACTTGTCGATTACCCGTTCAACTGACAAGATTGCTTGGAGGAAAACGTTTGTTCAGAATGCTGGTTTTCGCACTATATCTTAACAAAAGGGTAATCTAAATCAATACGTTGTTTAACATATTTTGTGCCCAGAAATAAGGTTATTGGAAAGTTAGTTTTTTTTGTGACACATTACTGTGCCATCCATAGGGCTATCCAATGCAAATTGTCTTTATATATAAGGAGCTATTTGCCCTAATATTCTTGGAGAGGTTAATTTTTCCGTTATTAGTTTCTATGTCAGTGGTTATAAATGCCAATTTTTCACTTGCATATCTACGTAATACCCCCAGTATTTTTCCTTATTAACAAATCCTCATAGTATGTATACCTAGTTATACAGGAATGAATATTGATTCTAATTCTGGTTGAGAGACTTTTGTCTCAATTGTCAGTCATAAACTGTATCAACAAGAATCAGAATGGAGTAGAATATTTTAATATATTCATTACTTTTTTTCAGTAACTGGTGAACGAAGGGACAAGACATTGAAACCTAACTGAAACTAAATAGAAAAAGAGGATAAATTAGTTAGCCAATAGCTGGAATTCCAGAAGCTGAGTTCTATCGCAAGAAGGTTATTTATGTGTGTGTATATATATATATATATATATATATATATATATATATATATTATATATATATATATATATATAATATATATATATACACACACACATAAATAACCTTCTTGCGATAGAACTCAGCTCCTGGAATTCCAGCTATTGGCTGACTAATTTATCCTCTTTTCTATTTAGTCTCAGTTAGGTTTCAATGTGAAATTTTGCCTCCTGTTGTGTTAGATCCATGGATAAACAGCTTTTAGAAGGGTAATGAACCGTAATGGGACAAAAAGTGGTTAGTTTGGCATATTTAATGAAAGTATTTTCTCATGTGGTGCCAGGAAGTAATTTTGTGTGATATGTTTATTTATGGATAATAGGTGTTTATAATACGGCGTTTGTTTTCGGAATGTTACAGTCGCGGTTCTTTACGAGAATCATTTATGGAATGACTCCCTGATGTTTTCTTGACGGAAGGAATAGTTGGATACTGGCACTTCCTTACCCCAAATATACTTTAATGAATAAATAAATAGATAAATAAATAAATAAATAAATAAAAACAAATAGATAAATAAAAATAAATAAATTATTATATATATATATATAATATATAATATATATATATAATATATATATATATATATATAATATATATATATATAATTTATTTATTTTTTATTTATCTATTTGTTTAGTTTATTTATTTCTTTATTATCAAATATTTTAAATTATATATAGATATATATTATATATATATATATATATATATAATATATATATATAATATTATATTATATATATATATATATATATTAATTTATTTATTTTTATTTATCTATTTGTTTATTTATTTATTTATTTATTCTATTTATTTATTCCATTAAAGTATATTTGGGGTAAGGAAGTGCCAGTATCCAACTATTCCGTTCCGTCAAGAAAACATCAGGGAGTCATTCCATAAATGATTCCTCGTAAAGAACGCGACTGTAACATTCCGAAAACAAACGCGGTATTATAGACACTATTATCCATAAATAAACATATTACAGCAAAATTACTTCATGGCACCACATGAGAAAATACTTTCATTAAATATGCCAAACTAACCACTTTTTGTCCCATTACGGTTCATTACCCTTCTAAAAGCTGTTATCCATGGATCTAACACAGCAGGATTTTCAAAATTTCACATTGTCCGTAGTGTCTCAGAGTTTCAAATATGCGGCATTCAAGGATAGTAGAAGGTATTTAAATAACTGTAAGAAATAATATACAAAAACTGAAATGGCATTTCTCAAGCTCAAATGAAACTTAGCTTAGAGACTCCAGGTAACTTCCATTCAATTAATCATTCAAAATTGAACTGATAGGAATTTACTGAATTATTTGTGGTTATGATAAAATCTCACTAGTCACCAAACGTGGCGTGGAAGCCATTCTATCGCCACTGCACAAAACCAAATCTTTCCTTGAGATAAAACTGCAGTGCATTTTTTGAGGGAAGGAAGAGTAATTTTTTCTACATTCATTTTTCCTCTGGAAAGATTAGAACGGATTTCCATTAGTCGGGTTGTCCGGATAAGCGAGATCACTTCCATAGATTCTGGGAATTTAGTTGTTTTTCAAAGACTTTGGGAGAAGGAAGAACTTTTTGCGAATAGAATCCACCTTCGGAAGAATCTTTACTTTAATACAGGAGGCAATATCTCTATGATCATATTACACAGTATTAACTTTATTAAACTGCCAATTAATATATTTTCCATTATCCGATTTTAATGTTTGAAAATCATTAATGAAATTAAAAATAGACGATCATTCTCAGTTGTATTAAATTTTCATTTATTTGTTTTTTTTTTTTTCGTTGCAAATTTCGAATAGTCGTTGTGTTAAGCTATGTTTAATCTTTTTAGGCGCCTCGGTACTACTTTAGATATTGATCTTTTGTTGGCATATGAGCTGGGCACAGGATTTCCTTTATAAAATGAAAATGGATATGGGAGAGGGTATAAGTGGGAGGTGATTGTCATCCCTCTGGTTCACCATAAGTTGACCTGTCTCGTTTGTCACAGTGAGCCTCCCTCTGCCGGCAACTGTAACATGAGATATTTATTATTCATTGAGAACTCTAAGTGATGTCGTAATTGATGTTGCAGTATTCATTTCGAGTAATTTTAACGACTCATTGTAAAGATGATTACTTGAAATATCATATATATTCTAAAAAAAAAAAAGGTCAAATTACGGTTAAAGTTTCAAGTAAGCAGGAAAATATATGCTTATTTCTAAAACTAAATTTACCTTCAGCTAACAAAAATAGTCAGAATTTCTTACACACTGCAAAAGTATGATAAATTACCTTTACAGTTTTATATATTTTATTGTTAATAATTTCAGATATTGAGCATAAAATATATGTAAAATATGCCACTTTTTCATTATTCGACCAATAAACGATCAGAGATATTTCGTTTTAAACACTGGTTATTCATTTTATTTCTATTATATAGTTTATTGTTATTGTAATTCGCGGTAAAGCGACAGAAAAAAACAGTTGCAAAAATGTATGAACTTGGATGCATAAGGTGACGCACTGCAACCTTAAAAATACTTGTATGCTCATACTACATCATGTCTTCCCTGATATCCATCATTATAGTTCATATGAATCCCTTTTCTTTGGCGGCAGAAATCGTCGACCAGGAAATTTGTAAGACCTGATTAGTGGTGTTGATTTCTCATGTTCCTGTTCCGCGTGAATGTCATGCTAGTAAGCTAAAATGTTAGTTCATATCTCCTTTGATAATGTTAGGTGGACTCGAGTTCAATACCCGCTCATGACATGACATATTGCATTTTGGTATTCACGTCACCCCGTGAGCTAGGCAAGTGTATTTTAGGGAGGTTCATAGGCCTTCCTCTGAGTCATCAGCAGCCACTGCCTGGTTCCTCCAGTTCCTAACTAGGTTAAGGAAGAGGCTTAGGTACTGGTCATATATGAATATATACATTATGTTTCTAAGGCATTATGCCCCTTGCCTCTGCCGCCCATGGACGATCATCAAAGGATATCATATTCCAATCGCATGCCTTACTATACTGTGCAAATAAAATACACACACACACACACACACACACACAACACACACACACACACACACACACACATATATATATACTATATATATATATATATTATATATATATATATATATATATATATATATATATATATATATATTCCAGTATTGTTAAGTCGTGAAAAAGCCATTCTATTCAATGAATGTTGTATCCGTGAAAAATTGTGCCCTAGAAGTATATATATATATATATATATATATATATATATATATATATATATATATATATATATATATATATATATATATATATATATATATATATATATATCTATATATATATATATATATATATATATATATATATATATATATATATATATATATATATAAAAAACAATCTTTACAAGAACTTCTCACAAACACCAAAATAATACACAAGGAAGGCAACTACAATCGTTTATTGATATCAGAAGCAGTCAGCATCGTCATGCAACGCACCAACCTAAACATCCAACGTGAGGCAGACCGATCCTTGCCCTCGTGTAGGAGGCAGCCCTTCAACCGCGTGGAACAAAACCACCACACGCGGACAGGAGCACACACTGACATTCAGTGAATTAAACACATATGTAATTAATATATATTTATGTATAATGTGTATATAATAACTAACTTTCAACTTTTTATATAATCTGTTGTTACCATATTTATTTATTTGTCTTATTTTATGTTTCACTATAGTCTCTTGTAAATACTTGAAACTAGGTATCTGGCAATTGTACTACCTTTCCGTCCTCATGACGTCGAAAAACGCATGTAGGCTCATATTTGTATCAGTACGCTTGATAGCGTCAATATGTATAGGTTGACGAAACAGCTGTCGCGTGTAAAAAATACTGGAGTAAATGGAAGAACCCCATTATGTATCCATTAGTAACCTGAACAATGAAGTAAAGAAAATAATTAGAAAATACGAAGCAATTTCTTTTTTTAAAAAAGCTGGTTAACATTGAAAAAGCCATTCTATTCAATGAATGTTGTATCCGTGAAAAATTGGGCCCTAGAAGTATATGATATATATATATATATATATATATATATATATATATATATATATATATATATATATATATATATATATATATATATATATATATATTTATTTATATACATCTATATATATACATATATGGGATATATATATATATATATATATATATATATATATATATATATATATATATATATATATATATATATATATATATATATATATATATATATATATATATCCATATATGTATATATAGATGTATATATAAATATATATATATATATATATATATACTATATATATATATATATATATATATATATATATATATAATATGTATATATATATATCTATATATATATATATATATATATATATATATATATATATATATATAAATATATATATATAATATATATATATATATATATATATATATATATGTATATATATATATATATATATATATATATATATATATATATATATATATATATATATATATATATATATATATATATATATATAACTCCAATTTCCGGAGCAACAGCTCGAAGAACAATCTAACGGCGGGTCTGGGAAAGGCACTATCCTATGCATTTTATTAAAATATATGCCGACGTTTCACAACTCCACATAGTGCATTTTCTAGGCTGTAAACAAGCGAACATGGCAATCAATGAACTAATAATAAAACCGAATTACATATTAATTAATTAACACCTTCAGAATGGTAATTAATAAAATATTTACTTAAAGAACAAGCAAATGGCTGGTGACAACCTACCAAGAAGGAAGTTAAAAACACTACTCTACTCGTATAGAGGTTGGGGGTTTACAACGAGAGAGAGAGAGAAAAAAAAAACAATAACAAACATACAGACAGAGAAAAACAGCTCAACAAGACCATCAGGCAATAAACAATTGTCTGGATGAC
>NC_087220.1:19050872-19063372 GCF_015104395.2 Macrobrachium nipponense | reverse complement strand
ATATATGACCAGTACCTAAGCCTCTTCCTTAACCTAGTTAGGAACTGGTAGGAACCAGGCAGTGGCTGCTGATGACTCAGAGGAAGGCCTATGATCCTCCCTAAAATACACTGCCTAGCTCACGGGGTGACGTAATACCAATGCAAATATGTCCATGTCATGAGCGGGTATTGAACTCGAGTCCCACCTCAACATTATCAAAGGAGATATGAACTAACATTTTAGCTTACTAGCATGACATTCACGCGGAACAGGAACATGAGAAATCAACACCACTAATCAGGTCTTACAAATTTCCTGGTCGACGATTTCTGCCGCCAAAGAAAAGGGATTCATATGAACTATAATGGATGGATTATCAGGGAAGACATGATGTAGTATGAGCATACAAGTATTTTTAAAGGTTGCAGTGCGTCACTTATGCATCCAGTTCATACAATTTTGCAACTGTTTTCTGTCGCTTTACCGCGAATTACCAATAACAATAAACACTATATAATTAGAAATAAAATGAATAACCAGTGTTTAAAACGAAATATCTCTGATCGTTTATTGGTCGAATAATGAAAAAGTGGTATATTTTACATATATTTTATGCTCAATATCTGAAATTATTAACAATAAAATATATAAAACTGTAAAGGTAATTTATCATACTTTTGCAGTGGTGTAAGAAATTCTGACTATTTTGTTAGCTGAAGGTAAATTTAGTTTTAGAAATAAGCATATATTTTCCTGCTTACTGAAAACTTTAACCGTAATTTGACTTTTTTTTTTTTAGAATATATTATGATAATTTGTCAAGTAATCATCTTTACAATGAGTCGATTAAAATTACTCGAAATGAATACTGCAACATCAATTACGACATCACTTAGAGTTCTCAATGAATAAATAAAAAAAAAATATCTCATGTTACAGTTGCCGGCAGAGGGAGGCTCACTGTGACAAACGAGACAGGTCAACGTATGGTGAACCAGATGGGATGACAATCACCTCCACTTATACCCTCTCCCATATCCATTTTCATTTTATAAAGGAAATCCTGTGCCCAGCTCATATGCCAACAAAAGATCAATATCTAAAGTATACCGAGGCGCCTAAAAGATTAAACATAGCTTAACACAACGACTATCGAAATTTACAACGACAAAAAAATAACAAATAAATAAAAATTTAATACAACTGAGAATGGTCGTCTATTTTTAATTTCATTAATGATTTTCAAACATTAAAATCGGACAATGGAAAATATATTAATTGCAGTTTAATGAAGTTAATAGTACTGTGTAATATGATCATAGAGATATTGCCCCCTCTATGTAAAGAAATATTCTTCGAAGGTGATTCTATTCTCAAAACGTTCCTCCCTCTTCCAAAGTCTTTGAAAAACACTAAATTCCCAGAATCTCTGGAAGTGATCTCGCTTATCCGGACAACCCGACTAATGGAAATCCGTTCTAATCTTTCCGATGAAAAAATGAATGTAGAAAATGACTCTTCCTTCCCTCAAAATATGCACTGCAGTTTTATCCCAAGGAAAGATTTGGTTTTTTTTGCAGTGGCGAGAGACTGGCTTCTACGCCACGTTTGGTGGACTAGTGAGATTTTATCATAACCACAAAATAATTAAGTAATTCTTATCAATTCAATTTTGAATGATTAAATTGAATGGAAGTTACCTGAAGTCACTAAGCTAAGTTTCATTTTGAGCTTTGAGAAATGCCATTTCAGGTTTTGTATATTATTTCTTACAGTTATTTAAATAAATTATTCTCTACTATCCTTGAATGCCGCATATTTGAAACTCTAAGACACTACGGACAATGTGAAATTTTACTTCCTGTTTTGTTGTATCCATGGAAAAAACAGCTTTTAAAAAGGCGCAATGAACCGTAATGGGACAGAAAGTGGTTGGTTTGGCATATTTAATGAAAGTATTATCTCATGTGGTGCCATGAAGTAATTTTGCTGTGGGATGTTTATTTATGGATAATAGATGTTTATAATACGGCGTTTGTTTCGGAATGTTACAGTGGCCGTTCTTTACGAGAATCATTTATGGAATGACTCCCTGATGTTTTCTTGACGGGAAGAATAGTTGGATACTGGCACTTCTTTACCCCAAATATACTTTAATCAAACTAAATAAATAAATAAATAAATAAGTAAAAAAACAAATAGATAAATAAAAATAAATAAATATATATATATATATATATATATATATATATATATATATATATATATATATATATAAATACTAAATATTTTTCTTTATACCATAAGAAACATATATGTTAAAGGAGGAAAAGGAAAAATGCAAAAAGATAATCCAGCCAGTTGAGTTTGGAGTCTGGATCACAATAAGATAGATCCCGAAAATGATCTCATAGAATCTTCTATCAGAACAATGTGTGTCGTGTATTTGTGTACGAGTTTGTAGAATTGATGCCAAACGCCAAGCACTTGGACCTATGAGGTAATTCAAGTATGAAATGGAGATTGAGAGTAAAGAGGTTTTTTTTGTTTAAATATGTAGCAGGAGGAAAACCTCCCAGATGCAGTAGGAAACAACTGTTAGGATCCTAGGGTGTGGAAAGAAAGATGGAAGAAAGACTATGAACGGAGGTGCAGTAAAACGAATGGGAGTTCCCTAAGGGATACTGCAAAAAAACTTTAAGTAATGACTATAGTACTCAGCTTGAGGTGCACCGGTGGCCCACTACCCCTCGATGGGGTTGCTATTGAAGGTTTCTTGCTACTATCATACTTTTCGGTACTGTCATGGTGGACATTCTTTAATAAATATTTAGTTGTCTCATTATTTCACCCGAAAACGTAACATTACTTAATTCATGAAAAAAAAATGAAAAAAAAAGAAATTATGAAATATTTTTGTTTAAATATCTAATCAGGATATCTAAGGTTTTATAAGAATTAGGTTGCCATTGTGTTAAATTATATACCAATGACGAAATGGAAAACTAATAAAAAAATTAAAAAAAAGTTTTTTTTCATATTTTCGCCGTTATTGGCGTTGCTTCTATTTAATAATGGGTATTAGAAGGTTGGTAAAATAATGACCTTCCGCTCTTATTGAAATCAGCTTTAAAAACATCAAGGAAAATCGATAAATCTTAGCTGGTTCCGAGGATCCTTGGTAAAGCTTTTCATTTGAGAAGAGCCGATTTTTATGAGACCTAATGAGGTTTATCGACTAAGAGATCTCAACAACGAAATCAACAGACTTCAAGGCTTTGCCCCGAAAAGACTCTTTGTATTGAGAAAGAAGTTGATTTTTAATATCTTGATGAAATAAAGGCTTCGTTATCCACTTTTCCTTAGCTAAAGTCCCATTGATGTAAGAAGGAGGGGAAATAATGTGACTGATGTAATGAAGCCTCTAAAAGAACAAACAAAGAACAATAACCCGGACGGGTGAGTTTCAGAGCGAAAGAGCAAACAGGACCTGGGGAGGAAAAATGGTCAGATTTTTTTTTTTTTTTTTTAAGTGAATTTCAACACATTTTGACTCTTGACAATAACTGTTCCGATATAATAGTTTGATCTTTACGATGGCTCGCTCATATGAATTGTAACACAGGGATTCGGAGGCATAATCTTTTTTTTTTATTTCTTTATTATTTCTAGTCAGTAATTTTTTCTATCTCGACTTTCTTTTGGTCTAATGTCTTTAAGAATGATAAATTTTTCATTTGTATTCTATATCACAATCCCTTACCTGTGAGAAATACTAATGTCATTATTTTTCGTCTTCTTATTCAACGAGTATATATTACTAAGGACCGAATTTGTATACTGTTCGACTACATCCAGATTGAATGGCCTTTAATACCAAAAAAAATATAATATTACTGATGACCGACACAGAAAATGTTAACTCAAAATAAAGTCTTACATTACACACACACACACATATAATATATATATATATATATATATATATATATATATATATAAATATATATATATATATATATATATATATATATTATATATATATATATATATATATATATATATACATATTTATATATATATATATATATATATATATATATATATATATATATATATATATATATATATATATATATCTTTATATATATGTATATATATATAATGTGATACTTTACCGGGGGAACATACGGTGTATCATTTCCAGGAAATGCGGCCTAATCTAACCGAGAGGATGAAATATTCCTAGACTACATCTCTAACGGCTGATGTACTACATGGTGAAGCAAGAGTTTAATATAAGAACGTTGGTACTGGTAGAGAGAGAGAGAGAGAGAGAGAGAGAGAGAGAGAGAGAGAGAGGAGAGAGGGAGGACTTCACGCATAAAACAAGTTTCTCTTTTTAAAGTTGAAGGGAAATCCAACACTACAAATAGTTTATTGAGTTCTTTCACAGTATGATTTATTTAGGAATGTTGTTTTATTAACTTTATGGGGGCAAACCAGCATCTGGGGGAGAAAATGCCACGCATACATGAATAATCCAAATGGCAGGACGTCTGGGGAAAAATCTGGGAATAACTCTTGGAAACAACTCTGAGATGGAGAAGGCGATTGAGGGTGAACATTTTTTGTTTGTATGTTATTTTGGCATGAGGCTTCAGAAGCAAGGCCATATAATATTTCATTATATTATTATTATTATTATTATTATTATTATTATTATTATTATAGTAGTTAGTAGTAGTAGTAGTAGTAGTAGTAGTAGTAGCCAATGTGCAACTTTAATAATCTATAATCTTTCATTTTTGTTCACATGTTTTTTTTTTTTTTTCGTTTACTGCGTATCTGTTTTTCTCATTATGCCTGTGATGTTTGTAATCATGACTAGTTATTTGGGTTTATATATCTTAACTTTAATATACCATAATTACCTTTTTCAAAAACTCAACAAGCCAACCTAACATCCTTTTTGTTAATTGTAAACAAAGGACCTGTTTTAATCAATAACTATATTATGAAACAAAAGAAATTATATATTATTGCATTCATCCAAGACATTCAAATAATTGTCAGTCATTTCACATTTAGCTCTTTATAAGTAATGTAATTTGATGCCAACAGTGTTAGACATTATAACTTATCTCCCGAAGGTTGAAGACTGATCTATCCACCCGACAATGCCAATGCTTTTACAACGATTTCATGTCTCTGGCTGATGGCCAACAATTCCAGGTGAATATGATTTTTGATCCTTTTTATCGAATTTTTTCGAGTTTTCTATTGCGAGCTCTGAGTGTGTATGGGGTATTATGATATGGTTATGTGCCTGTTTTTAGTTCGTTAAATGGTAATTGTTTGTTTTCTGTTCTCTGCTACACTAATGAAACCCCTACTCTGATGTATATCGAAAACGTATTTATTGAATATTGCTCTGATATGTTGGTTTATCCCTTTCCACGGTAATTACTTAATTGGACTTTTAGAAAATCCTTTATTATTATTATTATTATTATTATTATTATTATTATTATTATTATATTATTTAATTTAGTTCCTGCTGTAGGCGGCTCCTCCTGAACCTTCGCAAGCCCGAGGTGTGCTGTGCTGTCGGGTCTGTATGCCGGATACCTGTGTTTGCTTTGTGGAAACAGACCTTGTTTCCTAACAACACTCGACCACCTACTGGCAGTGACCTCAATGCCTAAAATTATAAAAATGATTATACATAATAAAATACAATGTTGAAATAAATAAAAAATGGTTATATATATATATATATATATATATATATATATATATATATATATATATATATATATCTATATATATATATATATATATACTATATACAATAATGCTAGTATATTACGTTTTTTACTTGAAGGCAAATTTTTCAGTAAAGACTTAATGGTGTTGAGTTTGTTAACAACTAACACTCTGACAATACATATGAAAGCAACTATGGTGAGTGCTAAGAAAACAATATTTATCATGGACATGATAGGGGAAATGTCAGTCTTGTACATATGAAAAATTGATTAGCTGCTTCGTGTTTGTCAAATGACTCTAATTCAAGTTTGGATAATTTGAAATCCTTGACATTATCAAAATTATTGATATGGCTAGAAAAGTTAAGGTATAAGAAGCAAAAATGGTAGGCTTGTAGTACAAATAATTCAAAATAACTACTTCACAAGATGTCACAAAGGATTTTATGTTGTTAAATATTATCTGAGATTGATTATTCCTACAAGTGACCTTAGCTGTTACTTGATTCTGTGAAAACAAAATACTACCATTTCATCATACAAAATTTGAGCTTTGAAATCAGGACTGTAAGGGATATACTCACAGTTATTCTCACCATTCCTGTCATTAATCAAATCATCAATGCAATACAACTTGTTAAGTGGCTGATAAAAACCCTGTATATTACAAACAAATTCACTAGTTTCCAGCATGATACAATCATCAAAATTTTTTTCACTTAATTTCACCAACAGAAGTGAATTTTGTTGCAATGCAAAATGTACTATGCCTTGGTTCAAAACAATTGACTTGTTGTTTACTAGCATTGGGAAAGGGTAAATGGAAATTAAGTTATTAACTTCATTATTGTTGAATGGGATCACCAACACAATGTGATCAGAAACCCTTTTTACACTAATCAAGCTATAGTAAGTAAGAACATCTTGCACCAGCGGTTTGAAGTGATGATCTAACATACATTTTTCAATTACAAGGTGCAACTCACTAGGACTGATGAGGTATGGTGATAAAATGTTTTTAGTGGCTAACATTACTGCATTTAGCAGTTCCCTTATTATTCAACAAAAAGGTTTCTGTTTCAAACAATAACTTAGTTATATACTGTGACTTGTTAAGTCATTTATCTCTGTAGTAATATTCTGAGCCATATTGTTTACAAGTCCTTTAGTTTAAACAATCAAATCCTGGTTCTTGTTAGTTGCATCAATGACCTTAGTCATGATGGTACCTCGTTCCGCGGCCCATAACTCTAATTTTTCTATTCTAGCCCTATCTTTATCTACATCACCATCAGTAGCTACACCAAACAAAGTGTTTAAGGCTGTGCCTATAAACGGTAACAACGATCTTTTGTTAACCCTCTTGGGTAACACTTGACTAATATCTTCCCTAAGCTTTAAAAGAATAGAATTGTTCTGGTTATTAGACATGAGACTTTCAATGTTAGCCATTAAACTATTAAGCTCTTGTTGCTGTTCTTCTACTGTTGTAATGTTGATGGTTACAACCGCTATGTCGTGTATCATCTTCACATGACCATGTTCTTTTAGGATTGCTCCCTTCTTGATTTGCAAGAGGGAGATGCAGATATCGCTCACCATGAGCCATAGTGTAATCCATTTCCTGCAAATATTTTCTAAGCAGTAAACCTCATACAACAATGTTATTGACCTGTTGCACTTGGTCCTATCTTTTCCTTAAATTGTATCTCGGAGTCACTAATGCTGATGAAGTATGGGAATCATTTACGTTACTGTTTTCCTTACTACTTGACTCCTTTAAACCTTTAAAATACTTTAAATGTTCCTCTGACCAAATGTCGGAATGTACTATTTTAATATGGTTCCAATGTGCAACAGTTTCACTTAAAGTTGATTCATGCATTAGCTTAAATTTATTTAACTTTAATCTTTCTATTACTCTATATGGACCTTGAAATTTAGGACTTACTTTAACATTAGGTCCTTCAACTTTGTGATTAAGCACATATACTTGTTGACCTATTTTAATTCTGGGACTGTTGATTGCTTATTGTAATACTTACTAGACTTTTGATGTAACTCCTTCAATCGAGCCCTTGTGCCTTTTACGGTCTCGAAAGTCTGTCTTGTTTTCCATGCAACGTAGTCTTCGTAATTATAAGTATGTCTTGGTGGGGACGCTTCGTCTAATAAGGTATTGGGCATTCTTTTCTGATAACCATATAACAGAAAGTGTGGGGTTTCCCCAACAGATTCATTTACAGTGTTATTAATAGTGAACTGTACGTCTTCTAGCATTAAGTCCCAATCTTCAGTCTGTGGAGTTACTAAAGTTTTCAGTACATCCTTTATCTTACGATTTGTTCTCTCTACTGCTCCATTAGAGCTTGGTTTATAAGCTGTAACCTGACACTTGTTAATTTCATAAAACTCACACAATTTCTTCAAAATGTCACTAGTAAATTCTCCTGCATTATCAGATAATAATGTTTGAGGGCATGAATGTCTAGTTATTATTCTAGATTTCAGAGCTTCTGCTACAGTAGTTGCTTCTCTGTTTCTGACTGGAATGATCTCAACATATCTAGTCAAGTAATCTATGAAAACTAAAATCTGACGATTACCTCTAGTTGTGTTTGGAAATGGACCTACAAAATCCATTGAAACTACTTGAAAAGGAGTTAATTCTGATGGATATTTCTCAAGAGGGGCTTTTACTTTAAACGTACCCTTGTGTACGTTACAGATATGACAATTTTCAACAAATCTTTTAGCTTCTTCATTGCAATTCGGCCAAAAATAGTTTCTAGTGACTGTTCTACATGTTTCTTATTCTAGGATGTCCTGACAACTGTAAGAGTGTGTTAGTTCTAATACTTCTTTGGTTAGTGTGTTAGGTACATACAATCGTGAACAAGCATTCGGTTCATCTGATGTTTTATATAGAATTCCATTAATTAACTGAAATTCAGACTGATCATCCTCATTTTTTGCATTCCAATTTACCCACTATTTTTCTAATGTTAGCATCTTTTTGCTGTTCGATCTGAACTCTTTCTAAATCTAGATCTATGATCTGACAACTAAAACAGAAAGTATTAGTTGTGATTTGTTTCTCGTTTTCTTCTTGCGACCTTGACAAAGCATCTGCAATAGTGTTATATCTTCCTGGGATATATCTAAATTCTGGGGCAAATTCTAATACACTTATGAACCATCTGTTAAACTTCATATTATTTGTGAATGCTCTTTTCTTAAATAGATCACAAATAGGTTTGTGATCTGTAAGCACATTGACTTTATGTCCTAGCAATATATGCCTAAACTTACGTAATCCCCAATAAAGAGCTAAGCACTCTCGTTCGGTAGTGCTATAATTTCTTTCTGCAGCATTCAAAACTCTACTTGCATAATATACTGCTCTCATTCTGGTTTTTTCCTTGTTGCATTAAAACTGCACCTACACCTGTACTAGAAGCATCGCTGGCTAAGTAGAATTCTTTTGAGAATCTGGATACACTAAATTGGATTTCTTGTCATCATTACCTTGAGTGTTTGGAAAGCTCTTTCATGTTCTGGCTTCCATTCATAAATTACATCCTTCTTTGTTAAATCTGTTAATGGTTTGGCTATAGTGGCAAATCCCTTAATGAAAGGGCGATAGTAGCCAACCATCCCTAAGAATCTTCTTAAGGCTTTCAAGTTACTTGGGGCTGGATATGCTACAATTGACTTTATTTTCCCTTCCTGCATACGCAGTCCCATTTTCACTGATGACATGTCCTAAATATTCTAATGATTTCACCATGAATTGACATTTCTTAATCTTTATCTTTAATCCTGCGCTCTTTAGTCTTTCTAACACTGTTTTTTCTAATGTCTTAAAGTGACTATCCAAGTCCTTACTAGAAATGACCACATCATCTAGGTATACTGAAACATCCTCTATGTCTCCTAAGATTTGGAGCATTAATCTAGTAAATGTTAGTGGAGCTGATGTAAGACCAAAGGGCATGACTTCAAACTGTAAATGTTCCTTATGAGTACTAAAAGCTGTCAAGGGCTTGGATTCTTCGTCTAAAGGTACTTGCCAATATCCACTAAGCAAGTCTAATGACGTAAATATCTTTGCTCCACCTAATTGAGCTAACATATCATTTATAACTGGCATTGGCATCCTATCTGGAATGGTGTGTGAATTTAATTTCCGATAATCTATTACCATTCTCCAAGTGCCATCTTTCTTTGGAACTAATAAGAGAGGTGAATTATATGGTGATTTAGAAGGTACTATTACACCATCTTGTTTCATTTCTTCAATTAACTGATCTACGATCGGTCGTTGACTGATGGGTAACTTATAGTTAGGGATATAAATGGTTTAGTTCCATCTTGTATTAAAATCTTATGTTGCAAAGTATCTGTTCTGCCTAACTTATCTCCTTCTAAGGCAATGACATCTCTATACTTTTCCAATATTTGTAATAGTTTAACTCTATTCTGAGGAAAGTCTATATTATTTACTTCTTTATTTAGAATTGAACTCGGTTCTGTGTTAGAGAAGAATGCTTTTTCACTTAGTGTTAGTAAAGGATTATTCACTACAATTCCTGTACAAAATTCTATACCAGTCTTGTATTAGTCTTTGTTTGCCCAGGGTCTTTTAGAAAAATTCTGGACGTATGTCTCACAGTTATTACCCTTCACGTGAACTAGAGAATTGTCCATCCTAACAAAGTCAGGTAAGTTTTCATTAGTTAGCATTACGTCTTTTTCATGCAAGTCTTCGTCTGCTTTAGCCCTAAGACAAACTTTGGTTAGACATTGCGGGTACAAAACTACTTCTCTATTAAGTACAAATGTACAGTATGGTCATCTGCAGTACTGATTAAACATATTTCTTCGTCATCTCGTATCTCTGAGAAATAACAGACATCTGTTTCATCCGAATTTTTATCCAGTAGTATTGTTGAGTTTAATTCACCCTTATTTATTGTTCCTAATAACAGGACTTCATTGATATATTTTTCTTCTTTATTTTCATCCATTATAAGATATGTACAATCAATTTCTGATTCATCTTCATACATTTGTTCGCATGCATTAATATGTTCCGCGGCAATAAATTGTTCAGCTGCGTAAATTTGTTCAGAGTCAAAGCTCTGTTCAGAATTCTGAGTATCAAGGCTTGCATTGTTAATATTATTTATTTGTGCACAATCTATCATAGAATCCTTCCTGGCTAAGGACATTTCTTGTAAGTTATTATTTCTACCACTTATTCCGCTAATATTCATGCTAGCATTATTATCTATCTTAGTTTCTTGGATGTTCGCTTCTCTAGAGGATGTCATCTCAGATAAATTGATCAGATTTATGCAAGACTTTCTTTCTTCTAGCTGATATAATAAAGAGTAAGGTTTGATATAATAAAGGGTAAGGTCATTAATTTTCTGTTTTAATGCAATATTTATTCAACCGACTTAGAGAACACTGCACCATCGTAGAGAATACCTATGAGATCATTTTCAGAAAAACATCGTTCATCAGTAAATGATGTAGCTAGTATGTAAACACAGCGAAGGTAAAATTGTCCTTTAGAATTGGATCACAACTCAGAGAATTTAGACATATACTTCTTTTTTTAAGAATGGCATAAAGACTATGAAATAATACGCTAATCAAATCAAGTACTAGGTAATTTGGATTGGGGACATTATTAATTATCTATTTGGCTTCAACCAGTGTGTCATAAGAAAGCAAAACAAAAAGATAAAATATGCGCTCTGATATAGTAGTGGGTTATAATGCTTATCATGGGAGGGAAAAGTCAACTTAGCAATCGTCTTTATGAGAAGCTTTTAATTATTGTCATCGAGCAACGATTTCCGAAATGAGAATTACCTCTCTCTCTTCTCTCTCTATCCTCTTCTCTCTCTATCTTTCTCTCTCTCCTCTCTCTCTCGCTCTCTCTCTCTCTCTCTCTCTCTCTGAATTATGCTTTTTATTGTACAAGTTACTCCCACCCTAACGACTCAAGTTCATTTATCGGTATGGTGAAGATCATTTTATTGACTACGAAAGCGACTGGTAGATTATTTTTTAAACTTTCATTTGAATATAAACATTTATAAAATGAATATTCTCTCCAGCAAATACATTTTATACAGCAGCTTTAGCATTTACCATTTATCTCTGTGTTTTTATATTTATATGTCTTATTTTTTATTCTTTTCTCTTTGTTTTATTCCTATATTAAAGATGAGATTTCTTCCGGGATAAGCTTAATTTGCTACTTGGTTGGCTTTTATGTATATAGTTTATAAATGTTAGAAAATGCATGATTATGAAATAGTATAATAATCAAAAGTAGACCAAGGGATTGCTGGAAAAACAAATTTAATTCATGGAAAGAGTTGCATATTCCCTTGACTGTAAGTTTTAACGTTCTAGAAGAGACCTCGTCCCTGAGGTCCTAGATTTTTCTAACAGAACTCTTTCTACTTATTCTGTGGAATTAGAATGAAATCATGCGGAATTCCAAATTCACCCTGCACTAACTGAACAATCCTTTTCAGGGAAATTTTAGTGATCCCAGATACAATTGACAAAATCAATCATAACAAAGAAATTCAAATAAATGGCAAGCGAGCTACAAAGACCAATAAGGAGATATGAGCAGATGGTGAACTAAGGCTTCAAAGATTGTAATTGAATTGGTGTTCGAAAAGAAAATAATAATCTACTGAACCTAAAATGGAACGC
>NC_087220.1:19045872-19048372 GCF_015104395.2 Macrobrachium nipponense | reverse complement strand
AATAAACTGCATGATAAAAACGGAGAAAGTGCCTGAAAAAATTAATATTGCGTCATTATATCATAACTGAAAAAAAAAAATAAAAAACAACGTTTCTTTGAAAAATTACGGATGACAGCTTTTTTGCTTACAATTTGAATGCGAATTTTACAGAATTTTACAAAGCCTGGTGCAAAACGAGAGAGAGAGAGAGAGAGAGAGAGAGAGCGAGAGAGAGAGAGATGTATTGTAAACTTCGAAATCTACATACGAAGTTCCGTTGTATCAATTGGATTCTCTCCTCTGTAAACAAAAGACCCAACGAACAGCCAAAACTTGACGTGATTTCAAGGAACTGGTACAAGTTTTTTTTATGCAAAGATGAGGTTTCTCTGATCGTAACTAATATTCTATGGAAGAGAAGGTATGTATGGATGGAAAAGGAAATTATACACATAAATTTTATTCTATTACCATTACTTTATGTCTGACGGATTAGATCTGAGAGGCAGTAACCTTTCAATTTGTTTTGTGCATTAGGAAGAATAAACACTGAGAAATACTTTGCAGATCCAATAATTTCTCGATCAAAATAAAGATTAAAACTGACGCAATTTTATCTAAATACGCTAGTATCTGGCTTACCTATGTGATTATTTGTTACTGTAGACTTAGCAAATTGGTAATTCACCATAACTGCCAATAAACAAAAGGCCGGTAAATTTGACAATATTTATTAAATAATGCTATTGAAAATAGGATTAATTTTATAGTTAAAATAATGAGATAAACATTTTTCCAGAAACTGGTGAAATAATTTAAATAATTACGAAAAAAGATACATTACTCATTGACCAGTTGTCTATTCGGATCTTTCTTTAATCACTGCATTTTCCAAGCAGAATTGTCATACTTGCATGCCTTGATATCTAGAACATATTCACTGATACTTTTGCACACTTACTAACTTATCACGTTTGTAGTATCACTTGCACTTAAACTAACAGAGCAAAATTCTACGAAAATTATTTCTGAATAAATGAATATTTTCCAATGTCACGTCTTGTTAGGGTGCTTGTAATAGTAGTTACAGCCAGGTTTTATTTATACGTATTTCACTAAATAACTTTAAAGCACTCTAGTTTCAGTATATGATTTTTGTTACTTGGATTGCAAAACATTATGTATATTTTTTTTTATTCTATCAGAATATTCGTATGTATTGATGAGTAAAAAAAATGCAAGAATAACCTCAGGATGTAATGACTTACATGAAAGGTAGAAAATTCTTTTATTTTAGTTTCACGAGCGCGCACGCGAGAGAGAGAGAGAGTTCAGTTGGGAAGGGGAAACTTGAATGTCGTGCCATTGTTTTAGGACAAACTGGCTGCAGTTATTTCTTTCCTTTTTACTTAAACTTGGGAATTTCTGTTTTTTATGTCGCAAAGTTTTATGATTTTCTGTTTTTTCGTTCTTGGTTGGTTTTTTAATCCATTTTTTATCTCTGGACAAGCCATGAGGTTCATGAACTCGTCTCTCGTCTTCAACGTAACGCGATAAATAATTCTTAAATCCAAATTGAAAGGAAATAAAGACAAGTCAAAGACACACACACAGATATATATATATATATATATATATATATATATATATATATATATATATATATATATATATATATATATATATATATATATATATATATATATATATATATATATATATATATATATATATATATATATCTGTTTGTGTGTGCGTGGTTAGTTTTTCCTTTACTATCTTTCTTTGTTATGGGAAATTGCAGTGATTCCGCATAAATTGGTGGGGTAATTTGGTTAAAACAGTGCTGTAAAGTGCCGTAGAGTTTACGGTATTTTTTTTTTCAATATATCTAGATGAGTAGTAGATGTTGTGGCATTACTTGTGTTAGTTTGGTGATAATGATTTGTAGAGATAGGAACCAATAGGGGGGTGATCTCTGGTTTTGGTTCCTTGTGGTTTTATGATTTTTGGCGATTTGCAGTTTTATAAGGTTATGTTCCCAGGTGTAGCTTTGGTGATCAATAGATAGTGATTTATGTTGATTAGCTTTCTGGAATTATATCACGCATTGGTGGTTTTCTTTGGTATTATAACTTTTTGACGGTATTAGATTGGTTTTGGTGTGTTTCAGCCTGGGTCTAGGTATCTTTATTTCGGTGGTCATGTAATGGAGGTGAATTTTCTTGTACTAGTGTTGATTAGGGGATTGGGGAAGATTTTTTATGTTAGTGAGGATTTTTGGGGGTTAATAGGTGACTTTGGGTGTTTATGAGGCTAGTTTGACAGAGGACATTGAGAGGTGTCCTAAATGGAACTGCTGTTAATATTTTCTGTTGGGGTTTCGATGCTCATAGATTTTTATTCTTTTTTTGTAACGTTTTAGATGATGGCGTGCCGTTATAGGGAGTTAAGGGGGTCATACATGGGTTGCAACTAACAGTAAATGAGATATGAGGGGACTCGGTTATGACAGCAA
>NC_087220.1:19037212-19045372 GCF_015104395.2 Macrobrachium nipponense | reverse complement strand
TTGCTGTCATAACCGGAGTTCCCATTCATATTCTCATTTAACTGTTAGTTGCAACCCCCTTAACTCCCATTCTAACGGTAAAGCCATCATCTAAAACGTTAGAAAAAAAAGAATGAAAATCTATGAGCATCGAAACTCCAACAGAAAATATTAACAATAGTCCCATTTATGACACCTCTCAACATCATCACTACCAAACACCTATTTACTCCAAAATCAATAAAAACCTACAGTCCTCTGTCAACTAGCCTTATAAACACCCGAAAGTCACCATTAACCCCAAAAATCGTCACTAACATCACAAACCACCATAACTCCAAAAAAATCTTTCCCAATCCCCTAACCCCAATCAAAACTAGTACAAGAAAATTCGCCTCCATTACATAACCACCGCAAATAAAGATACCTAGACCCAGGCTGAACACATCCAAAACCAATCTAATACCGTCAAAAAAAGATATAATACCAAAGAAAACCACCAATGCGTGATATAATCTCGGAAAGCTAATCAACATAAATCACTATCTACTGATCACCAAAGCTACACCTGTGAACATAACCTTATAAAACTGCAAATCGCCAAAAGTCATAAAACCACAAGGAACCAAAAACCAGAGATCACCACCCTATTGGTTCCTATCTCTATAAATCATTATCACCAAACTAACACAAGTAATGCCACAACATCTACTGCTCATCTAGATATATTGGCAAAAAAAACAAAAAACAAAAAAAAAAACTAAAACTCTACGGTACTCTACAGCACTGTTTCAACCAAATTACCCCGGCAATTTATGCCGAATCGCAGCAATTTCGCATATCAAGAAAGATAGTAAAGGAAAAGTAACATTAGATAAAACTAACCCACACACACACACGCAGATATATATAAATATATAGTATATATACCTATATATATATATATATATATATATATATATATCGTGTGTGTTTTTTACTTGTCTTTACATCTCTCAATTTTGGATTTAAGAATCATTTTTTACGTTACATTGAAGAAGAGAGACGAGTTCACGAACCTCATGCCCTGTCCAGAGATAAAAAATGGATTAAAAAAAAACAAGAACGAAAAAAAGCAGAAAATCATAAAACTTTGCGACATAAAAAAACAGAAATTCCAAGTTTAAGTAAAAAGGAAAGAATAACTGCAGCCAGTTTGTCCTAAAACAATGGCACGACATTCAAGTTTCCCCTTCCCAAACTGAATTCTCTCTCTCTCTCGCGTGCGCGCTCGTGAAACTAAAATAAAAGAATTTCTTACTTTCATGTAAGTCATACATCCCGAGGTTATTCTTGCCTTTTTTTCACACATCAATACATACGAATATTCTGATAGAATAAAAAAAGATATATATAATGTTTTGCAATCCAAGTAACAAAAATCATATACTGAAACTCGAGTGCTTTTGAGGTTATTAAGTGAAATAGGTATTAATAAAAACCTGGCTGTAACTACTATATTACAAGCACCCTAACAAGACGTGACATTGGAAAATATTCATTTATTCAGAAATAATTTTCGTAGAATTTTGCTCTGTTTAGTTTAAGTGCAAGTGATACTACAAACGTGATAAGTAGTAAGTGTGCAAAAGTATCAGTGAATATGTTCTAGATATCAATGCATGGCAAGTACACAATTCTGCCAGTTTTTAATGGATGGTAGTACCTGGTATTATTTCAAAATGCAGTGATTAAAGAAAGATCCGAATAGACAAAGGTCAATGAGTAATGTATCTTTTTTCGTAATTATTTAAATTATTTCACCAGTTTCTGGAAAATGTTATCATATTTAAACTATAAAATTAATCCTATTTTCAATAGCATTATTTAATAAATATTTGTCAAATTTACCGGCCTTTTGTTTATTGGCAGTTATGGTGAATTACCAATTTGCTAAGTTTACAGTAACAAATATTCACATAGGTAAGCCAGATACTAGCGTATTTCGATTAAAATTGCGTCAGTTTTAATCTTTATTTTGATCGAGAAATTATTGGATCTGCAAAGTATTTTTCAGTTGTTATTCTTCCTAATGCACAAACAATTGAAGTTTACTGCCTCTCAGATCTAATCCGTCAGACATAAAGTAATGGTAATAGAGTAAAATTTATGTGTATAATTTCCTTTTCCTTCCATATATACCTTCTCTTCCATAGAATTTTAGATACAATCGAGAGAAAACCTCATCTCTGCATAAAAAAAAAAACATGTACCAATTCCGTGATCACGTCAAGTTTTGGCTGTTCGATGGGTCTTTTGTTTACAAAGGAGAGAATCCAATTGATACAACGGAACTTCGTATGCAGATTTCGTTTGTGAACTGTGTCTGTTATAGCCTGGATGTTGCAGATGCCATTAGTTCTTGTTTATGAAGTTTACAATGCATCTCTCTCTCTCTCTCTCTCTCTCTCTCTCTCCTCTCTCTCTCTCTCTCTCTCTCTCGTGTTTTGCACCAGGCTTTGTAAAATTCTGTGAAATTCGCATTGTAAGCAAAAAAGTTGTCATCCGTATTTCTTCAAAGAAACGGTTTTTTATTTTCAGTACGATATAATGACGCAATATTATTTTTCTGGCACTTTCTCCGTTTTTTATCATTCAGTTATTTATTTAAAAACGAAATTTTAGACATTTACTCAACATGCTGGACCTTTTGGAATATAGAACATATGACACCCCAATTAAATATTGCAATTTATGAAACCGATATTGTTCTAGAGCGGTGGTTCTTAAACCTTTACTACCACGCCCCCTCTAGGAGCGCTCTTTTCCTCCATCCCAGCCCCCCTTTTATCTATAGACAAATTTCAACTCCCAGATTAAAAAAGCAAATGGGGGTGGTCCATTTACTAAGCATGAAATACATTAGTGAGGTATTTCACACCCACTCTTTCAATGCCAACAGATCTTGGAATACAGTGCATGTTGCTGCTCCTGAGATCGCTTAAGCATATTGCAGAACCACAAATATTTCTCAGAAATCATCAGCTGGAATTCATACATGAATCTCATTATTTGGACGACCTATAAGATACATCAGACACAGAACAGAGGCATCGTAAACTATGCAACGCTAATATGACTGGAAGTAGTAGGTTTGCCCTCTGTCACCGGGAGACACGAAACTGCTGCTGTTCTGCTACGTATATATGGCTTTTCCCTTTGGACGAACTATACCCAAGAGACCATGAGCAGTATCACTGTTGCTTGCAATGATATTCTGAGACGCCTCACACATACTCCCCGCTACCACTCCGCCGCGCAGATGTTCATAGAAAACAGGCGGGGTAATTAATAAAAAAATAATTCTTTGGCGAACAATGTCCAGTGACATCTGCAGAATCTATGTTATTATTATTTTCTACAAATATGTTATTATTGGTATTTTTATTATTATTATTACTATGATTAATATAAGTTTTAGAGTTTTTGCTATTTCAAATTTTCATATCTAGCCTTCAAGACACGACTTCTGTAACCGTCTAAGACCCCTAGCTGGAAATTAATTGTATGTAATCTGTTTTTTTTTATTATCATTTCAAATCTCTTTACTACTATTCTCAATATTATATACTGTTTCTTATATTATTTCAGGAACACTGTGGATATTGCAGATTTATCATTTTTATCTTGTAATCTCATGTATCTAGGTTATATGTGTTATTGTCTCTACTCTGTATAATTCATGTGTGTGGCGTTAAGCTGAAATAAAATCTTTTATTATTATCGTGAAATAAATTAGTGCACCATTTTCGCTCGACCTGATTACGTCGAGTCCCGAGCACGAAATCAGGAAGAAGGCAGGGTGCAGAAACGATGCGGCTTCTTCCTCGATGAATGTCTTTTGTACGAGTCTTTGAGTTAGACAAAGTCGTGGGAATTGCTTCTGCATTTCGTATTGCAATGTAATTGTTCTGAAATTGTAACAATAATGATAAATTAAGTAAAACTTTCACTGAGAAAATGCCTACTGGTTGTGGGCCCAGATGGCGTCCCTCGAAGGAGAAAAAGCTCACTTCCCTTCAAGGGCCTGTTAGGGCTAAGACAATTATCAATTAAACTCTCGCTTCCCCGGCAGATCATCACATACCAGCATTCAGAATTCGTTAAGTCGTGCTTGGCGAAGGCCGTACTTCTACTGTTGCGTATTTTCTTTTCGTTCCCCGACTCATGTCATTGTCTTGCCTGTTAATTGTGAATTGTGCAATTGATGACCAAGCCAGTGTTCCCTTAATCTATCTCGTAGTGGGGGAGCTTTATAAATTACCTGGGACATATTATTTTGAATGAATTGTAAGGGTGTACATGAGATCGTTTATTTTTGTAGTAAAATTATAAGAGTATTGCCGCCATATTCATTACCCCAATTCCATCTGGTGAACCAGTCATCCCCGTTGCTAGGGTATAATTCGCAACAGTTATTATTATTATTATTATTATTATTATTATTATTATTATTATTATTATTATTATTATTATTATTATTATTACCATGTCCTCACAACCTAATCGTCAATAGTGAACCCAATTAATTAACGGCAAGATGCCAGTTATGATCATCGAGTGTTCAGGCGTGTTGATCGTATACGTATATGATCTTCTTATATGTTCACTAAATCACGTATTGCAGCACGTCTGAAGATATAACGCCTAATGATAAACGGTCTCTTACCCGGTACTTCATTACCTGTGCGTTTTTCTATTCATCTTATTAGTTGAACTATTCAAAGAATGCCCTTATCATTATTGCAATGGAATTTTATCGTGATTCACAAGATGTTTTTGAAGGCAAACGTTTTAAAGTTTGCCAGCCACTGTCATAGGTTCGAGTTAACCACACCATCTGTTCCGAAATTAGTTTTAAACTTTCCTGGAGTCTGTCCATCGAAGCCGAACTTCTTATATAAATTGACGTGGGATTTGGGCAGAAGTTTCCAGGGATTGGTTCGTGCTTCTTTCAACTCTTGTTTTATTTTTTGCTTAGAGTGAAGGTTCGTTCTAAATGTCACTGCAATGTATAAGGCGATAGGTCTAACAAAACCGACGTTAATTTTAAACTATTCTCAAAGGTACTTCTTCACTTAACAGTCATATTACTTGAGAAGACTTTCAAACAAAAACAGTGATCTACAATGTAAAGAAGATTGTTTTCGGTCTTAAAATATTTCATTTCATTATACACATGAAACCTTGAAACCGAATGGCAATATGAAATATAATATATGAAAGCAGTAATTTAAAGTATAATCAGGATGGGTGTTTCTCAATATCATAACATATTTAACTGAAATATAGTTCGTCTAACTAAAGGAAAGCTTTATATCTAGATTCCAACTGACTGCACATTAAGTTTCATGGATATCTATTAAATCGACTATAAATTACAACTGTCAATTAAATTATATACTTTTCATGGTCTTCAAACCAAGATTCAGTATAAAGAGGAAGTTACATGTAATGGGGTTATTATACACAATTATTTAAATATAAATAGTTTTAACGCAACAAATTCTTTAGTCAACATTGAATGACTTCGTAGATTCATCCGAGTGCTTAACTTTATTATAGTTACACAACTAATGACCGATTAAAAGCCTCCATGCACTTCAGCCTTAGGTGTTATTGCCTCTTTTGTCGCTGAATCTTTGGTCTTAAATATCATAGCCGATACGGAAAGTCTTTTACGACGACTTTGAAGTTGTGCACGAAAGAGTAACTTTTTAGAGGCACGGCAGAGAGAGAGAGAGAGAGAGAGAGAGAGAGTGAGAGAGAGAGAGAGAGAGTGCAGTTGATTCTCGTATTCTTAACAGCGTTCAGAACGTTTCCTGTCATTACTATACAGCAGAGATAACTGACATGTAAGACAATCATACAGAGCAGTCTGGCGACACTCCTTCAAGTTGTGATAGTAGTGACGGATGTAGGTGGCTTCTCGATTCTGTGCAGTCAGATTCCATAGTTTCCGACACTGGGGACATTACTCGACTGAATTTTGGAGCCCTAGTTTCGCTATTATGAGTGAGTGATAAATTCAAAGTTGCTGACTCTAGCATTACTTACGTAGAATGAAACTAACTATCGTGAACTACGTGACTGGCGCTTTGTTTTTCATATTCACTGGTCTTCATTTCACACAAATCCACTACTGTTAGGTAAACATCGACAATGCAAACACTGATATCTTAGTGGCCACAGAGTAGAGCTAGACAGAGATGAGGATATAGATTTGTCAGTCTTACGCCTTAGCAACACGCTATATGATTGTGCCTCCACTAGTGTATCTCATGAGAATCCTGAAGGAATTTTAATAAATAATGGCCAGAGTAGATGGGATAGATTGTTGGAGGAAAATGACCAGGCACGGATCTGGGGTGCAATTGATTGGAAAGGTCAAATTATAGAGGACCCAAGTAATTCAGACTCTAAGCCGAGTGATGAGCAATTCAAAGAATATTTGTTGAGCAAAATATTTAACCCTCCTAATGTAGACAGTTTCTTAATATAGACGATTTTCATTCAGATGTAACTATACCTGTATTGGACGATCCAATTACTCCAGCTGAGGTACAGACTCAGGTAAAAGGTTAAAGCCCAATAAAGCCAGTGGGACCTGGACCGGTCATACCCCCAGGTTTGTTCAAAATGTTACCGTTTTTTGAGTGGATCATGCTAATTGCTACATTATTTAAATAATCTGTTTTTGTCTAGTTCTTACCCATTAAAGTTGGATAGCAGCAAAGATGCATACAATATTCAAACAACGAGGAAGTAGGGCTTCTCCGGGTAATACAGAGGCATTAATGTAATTAATAGTATAGCTAAGATTTACGATATGGTCCTAGTGCTCGTCTTAGTCAGTGGTTTAAGCCGTGTAGAGAGGCAAGCAGGAAGTCAAGCGGGGAGGGGATGTGTAGAGCAAAATAGTAACTTTGAGGCTATTGGTGGACGTAGCTAGAGGAAGAAATTGAAGCTTTTTGTAACCTTTGTTGATTTTAGAAGAGCTTATGATTGTGTACCTAGACATAAGTTTATTTTCTGTGCTAAAACGAATGGGATGTGGGATGACTATGCTTTAGCATTGGTGGCTGTATATCGTTGCACAAATAGCGTGATTGGTACCTCTCTTGGCTTGCTGACTGTTGGTGTGCGCCAAGGCTCACCTACCTCATGTATTTTATTTGTTTTATATGTAAATGACATGATACAAATGTATAAAAACGTAATTGCCCTTTGGATGGTTTTCTTGCTTGGTTGCATATTATGGTCATGATGGATGACACTGTCCTCCTATCCACTACAAAGGATGGTATGGAACATAAAATAAGGATTTTGTATGAATTTTGTAATTCCTATGGGGAATGATTATTAATGACAGTAAAACTAAATTTATGGTGATTAATGTACTAGGGAAGACAAGGAACCCATAATATGTAATTCTGATGTATTGTTACTGTTAATCAGTACATTTATCTAGGCAGTCCTTTTACGGATGATGGTTCTCCCCAACACAAGCTATCAAGCAGCATGCAATAAGTAAAATGTGTCATACTCTGAAATTTATTTCATTTATAAGTAGAAACAATGATGTGCCATTTTTAGTTAAGAAGAAAATTTTTGATGCTGCTATTATGTCAACTATTATTATATTCATGTGAGTCATGGCTAAATGGTGATATTAAACCCATCGAAAAGCAATATAAATGGTGTATTAAAAACAACTTTTGGGGGTCATAAAAAAAACTACTAATAATGACGTATGTATGGTAGAACTGGGACTTCCGCCCGATGAGGGCATTAATCAAATCGAGGCAAAGAAGATTCTTCAAAAAGATGTGGCTTGAAAGGAATAGTATGGATGATGACCCTTAATTCACGCCATGCGAATAGTGATGAACTATAATGACTCTGTTTCGAGGTATATACGAAACCTTATCTCTTGATAATACTGATGATATTGAGGAAGGAAAAACAATGTGAACTGCAATAAAGGTCAGAAACTCCAATTCCAATAGGATTGTGTTCTATAAAACTGTTAACCCAGATTTAGTCGTTCATGACATTTATACAACCAATTAAGACTAATGAAAATAGAACGTATCATGGACAAGAATGCGGTTAAGTGCTCATTCATTGGCAGTTGAGACA
>NC_087220.1:19027212-19032212 GCF_015104395.2 Macrobrachium nipponense | reverse complement strand
CGAAACATAGTACTTTGTTAGAATTTCGTTTTCTTTCTTTCAGGTCCAAGCAACTGGTGAATACCAGAGGAACAGCTGAAAGATTAAAAGTTCTCGAAAGGGAGCTTATTCAGCGGTAAAGATTGCAGGTTCTTCAGGGTTCACGAAGCTTAAGTGGAAATTTCCCTTCTTAAACTTTAGAGAAAAATGACGATTTCTCAAAAGAACAAACGTGGCGGACTTTAAACAGTAAGGTGATAAGGAAGAACTATCGGACGCAAGGGCCAATAGAACTGAAAATTTATTAAATTGATATGGTTTATGCTTCATCCTACTTGCCAATTATTCCGGACAGAGGAACTTTTTGAAATGTCAATGACAACCAAAACAAAATCGCTACGGTTCCTTTAATACCAAATCGTAATATTATGTAGTTTCAGACGACTGTTAAAACTTGAAGACGAAAATAATTCCAATACAACAGTCTTCATCTCCGGAGGAACTTTGCTCTGAGAACTAGAAAGGAATAAGGCATAGGCGAGAGAGAGAGCAGAGAGAAGAGGAGGAGACGAAGATGGAGAATGGAACGAGATGAGAGAGAGGAGAAGAGATTAACTATTATTGAAGAACGTTTTTAAAATTCCAATTTTAAGGCGAAGGCGAGCCACATATTTTCTTCAAAAGTTAGAAAAGCAAAATCGTTTTCTCAGTCTTGGCGTATCTAGTCACTGATCCTTGAAAGACGGGCAGATTATAGAGAATTCTTGAATATTTCCATTATTCAAAACGCCATTGATGAGTTCTACAACTTCCTATAGGATCTTTAACCTTCGATAACCAGTCAGAGAAACAGGAACCATTCATGATCGCGTTTCCATTTTAGATTCAGTAGATTAATTATTTCTTTTCGAACAACAATTCAATTACCAACAAAACAAATCTTTTTTTTTTGAATTTTTGAAGCTTAGTTCACCATCTTCGCCTCACGTAAAATTTCCCTGAAAAGGGATAGTTCACTTAGCGCAGAGGGTGAATTGGAAATTTCCGCGTGATTTCAATTCTAATTCCACAGAATAAAACAAACATAAAAAGGAGTTCCGTTAGAAAAATCTAAGACCCCAGGGGACAATAGGTCTCTTCCAGAACTTTAGAAAACCTTACCAGTCGAGGGAATATGCAATCTGTTTACCATGGGAGGATTGTTTTTAAGCTTTCTAGAATTAAAATTTGTTTTTACCCTCTATCCCATTGGTCTACTTTTGGTTATGTATCCTATTCTTAAATCATCATTATTTCCTAACATTTATACGTTTTAATAATAAAAGACCAACCAAGTAGCCAAATTATGCTTATCCTGCAAAGAAATCTATTTCTTTAGAATAAGAATAAAAAAACCAAAAGCGAAAAGGAATAACCCCCCCCCCCAAAACTAAAAGATATAATGGCAATATAAAAAAATCACAGAGATAAATGGTAAATGCAAAAAGCTTGACTTGTATAAATGTATTTGCTGGAGAGAATCTTTTTATAAAATGGTTTTATTCAAGTGCGAAATATTTTTTTAAAAAATCTACCAGTCGCGTTCTCGTAGGTCAAATAAAATGCTCTTCGCCATACCCAAAATAAATGAAACTTATGTCATTAAGGTTAGAGTAACTTGTACAATAAAAAGAGTAATTCAGAGAGAGAGAGAGAGAGGAGATGAGAGAGAGAGAGAGAGAGAGAGAGAGAGAGAGAGGAGAAGGTAATTCTCATTTCGGAACGGTGCTCGATCACAATAATTAAAAGCATTATAACCCATTACTATATCAGAGCGTATATTTTATCTTTTTTGTTTTGCTTTCTTATGACACACTAATTAAAGCGGAATAGTTAATGAAAAATGTCTCAAATTCAAATTACCTAGTACTTGATATTAATAGCGTATTATTTCATAATCTTTATGCCATTCTTCAAAAAAGAAGTACCTGTCTAAATTCTCTAAGTTGTGGTCCAATTCTAAAGGACAATTTTACCTTCGCTGTGTTTACAGACTCGTTACATCATTTACTGATGAACGAAGATTTTCTGAAAATTATCTTATAAGTATTCTCTACGACGGTGCAGTATTCTTGAAGTCGGTTGAATAAATATTCCATTAAAACATAAAATCATTGACCTTGCCATTTATTATATCAAACGAAATCTTATTATGATTGCTAAATAAAAGATCTGATTGCTAAATAAAACTTTGACATCACTCAAATACACAGTTTACAATTCGTTTCGAATACAATGTTGAATATAAAATTTAGGTCAAAGACCAAGCACTGGGACCTATGAGGTCTTTCAGCGCTGAAATGGAAATTGACAGTAAAAGGTGTGAAAATTCCGGTTGTTTTTACTAATCACATATTTCATGACAAACTTTCTCAAAAACTCTCGACTCTGACGAGGGAAATCTCAGTCCGTAACCACGAATGGCTATAAATTTGCAGTCTGCATGGCTGTTAAAACTTTTCTTGTTAGGTTATTTTGTTTCTCCTTCAGACAGTCAAATAAACGTAGCTTGATATTGTACTATAAAATATTGTGACGTTAAAAGGAACTCTTTGACCTCAAACGATAATCTGATGGAGATCTCACCACCCGATGACGAACCTATCAGCAGCAAATATTGGAAATAGATCCGATCCCTTTGTGTTGGGTGTTCCTTGGTGACTGTGAGACACTTGCTTTTCCCGACTAAGTTTCCTGTCACCATCAATAAGTGTCGAAGGCATTGTTTCTAGCTCCACAAGGGAAGGGAAACTAAAGTCCAAGGGAATTTCTTTTTGGGGGGGTTAATGGTTATTGTGAGATATTGTTTAAAGTATACTTATTTATAGACAAAAACAGACTTCACTCTTCCTGTGTAAATAAATTATTCTTATTTGAAGATAGATCACAGGTATACAGCTTAACGTTTTGTGATTGGATAGAATATTGCGCAGTGCAATGATTAATTTTCTTTATTTGTTTTAGATAATGAAGGAATTGAGTGTTCATCCTAACTAATGCTTGACATCGCTTGAATGAAATATGTCTGAAATTGGTCTGATTAAATCTTTGTGTTCGGAGATAAATACCGATCGCTTGTCGAAATGTCCATTCCTTAGTACAAAAAATTATATAAAATTGACCATATTATTATATTTGGTTAGTGCAATTGGATTCTAACCACGTAAACATATCTAATCAGTCGGGCCAGCCCTATAGGAGGTTGTTAATCAGCTCAGTAGTCTGGTAACACTCAAGATATACATAACTTATTGCAATCGTTTCTTTACACTTTACTGACTAGCAACTGATACAAACTAACAATTAACTATCATCAATGGAATGGTAATTTATTACTGATTTGCTGGACAAATTACAAAATCCAGATATCTTTATGGCAAGTCATCTGACAATACCTATGCATTTGGCGAATGGCCTCACCTTTAAAATGAAAGCAAAACCACTGAAATAAACTGAAATGCAAATTTATAAGCAACAACTAAAGTGAAATGTCCTTGAACGTTATTGGCAGATGATAAACAATTGTTAGATTTGGCGTAATTGTATTACGCACACCTGGAAGGACTGAAGTTCAAGTATATGCAATTGTAAAGGTAATTTGTCATATTTCTGTAGGGCATAAGAAAGTTTTCCTACTTCTATCAGATGAAGGGAGTGCATTTTTACAAATATATATAAAAATTGATTAAGGCAAACTTTCTCCGGTATTATGGACTTTTATTTTAGCGTATCTTGTTCATTACAAATAATTAACACGATTATTGTAGCATGGATATTAATGCATGCATAATAACCTCCCTGAAAGTGATCAGGGACGAATGATTCCTGTCACGGTTGCCTCCTGGGCGAAATTCCCTGACACTTGGGTAGACAAGACTAGTCAACCCATGGTGACCCAAAGGCTTGATAATTAATAATCATCCCTCCTCGCATTCCTCCGGCGACCCCCTCCCCACCCTCCCATAACATTTCCTTATCGGAGGAAAATTACCCCAAAGATTGTTGGGAAAAATGTCAGAAAATCTATATGTAAAATATAGGAGACAGATCAAACGCTATAGGCAGCTGAGAAAAACCATCCATTACATGATTATTTATAATATAATGTGAACAATTTAAGATGGTACAGAAATATTCCAGTCACAGGCTGATGAAATTAGCCGTGATGAGTAATATATATGCCGCCGGTGAGCATAGAGAAGTTTCTTCGAATCTACATTCTGCTTCTCTCGTCAGTTGTTTCAGACCCATCCGGAAATGGATCCTCTGCTTTTCTTGTCAGTTGTTTCAATACCATCCGGAAATGGATCCTCTGCTTCACTCGTCAGTTGTTTCAGACCCATCCGAAACAGGATTCTCTGCTCCTCTCGTCAGTTGTTTCAGAAGCATCCAGAACAGGATTCTCTGCTTTCCTCGTCAGTTGATTCAGAAGCATCCAGAACAGGATCCTCCTTCCCCCGATGTTTGGAGGGTGGATGATAAGTTGATAACTATACCAGTTTCCAGCACTCTAGCCTCAGTAGTTTTTTTTAACATCTAAAGGTGGTCAGAAAAAGTGCGAACGAACATACGAATGCATCTCAGTGGTTTTCTTTTGCAGAAACTGAAAATGGTTAGAACATTCATAAGCAAACTATGAGCCTGGCAATGCATATGATTGTTCTAACCACTTTCTTCCTGTGCACAACTTTCAGCGATTCTCACGAGGAGCTAAACCCTTACGCATACAAACAGAACTTCCCAGTTTTATCAAAAGAACGTTAAAGCATCTACCATCTTGCCCCACATTTTGGCTACTTTGTTTACAGTTCTTAGGAGATACTTAAGAATATTAAAACAAATTAAAAAGTTCGCATGTGACCACTGTCATAAATGTCAGCTTGACCTCTAAATTGATGAAATCTGGGTGGACCTTAAAAGATAAAACCAACAAGTTTCAACTACTCCATTTTAGTTATTAACTCTAGGGATTTAAAATAAAT
>NC_087220.1:19007799-19026712 GCF_015104395.2 Macrobrachium nipponense | reverse complement strand
TTCTGTCTTCAAATATACGGCACTTGTTTTTCTCCCGTTTTCTCCCTCTATGAGGGCAAGGAATTGTTAAAACCCAACTCCACCCAACCCGTAACCTTCCACAGAAGTGTCGACTAGAAAAATTCCAAAGAAAAACTAATAATAAAAAATCACCAAAAAAAACCATGTTCCCCAAACATTCGATGGTTCCAATTTATTCTGAGGGGATGTGGGTTTGATGATAAACAATACTTGCAGCCTAAGGTTTCTGGATATACATAATAATAATATTAAGTATCATATTATATTATATATAATCTATACATATCTATAATATATATAATATATATAGTTATAATATATATGCACTGGTAAAAAGTGTTCTGTAACAACAGAATTCCATCTAATAAAAGGAGCCCATAAAAACACCATCGTAGAGAGAAAAGTACTATTTCAGAGACTGCTGTCTCTCTCTTCAGGTATAGAATGAGAAAAGTTTACAGAAAAGGTGGTATTTATACCAAGAGATTCGTCCACAAGTAAGCCAATTTAGGTCACCCCCCGCTGATAATCTTCCTTTAATCTTCTTAAGCGTTGGTTGAATGAACACTGCGTCGACGATGTCCGATGTCCAATTCCCTTTTGAGATGTTCATTACCTGCTTCTCTTTTATTAAGGCCCGATTCCATCATTTGACTCTTGTACCGGGGCAGTTTTGCTGCTATAAATTACACGTGACAAATTCCAGTTTATTCTATGGTTATGTTCTTTTATATGGTTGAAAATAAGCCGAGTTCTGTTGTCCATACCTAACTGACCGTTTGTGTTGTATTAATCTCTGGGGAAGTGATTTACCTGTAAATCCGATGTAAGATTGGTCACAAGTCCTGGCATGGGATCTCATATACCCCAGAGTCTTTGGGCGATGTCTTTTGTTGGACGTTAGTCAGGGATTTGGCTAAGGTATTTGGGTAGGTAAATGCAAAAGGTTGGATTTCCCAAGGGTGTGAGTTACTCTCTTAATCGTCTCCAGGTGGGGAATTTTTATTTTATTGTTGGGTGTGTCTCTTGTCTTGTCTTTAGGGGGTCGGTAGAAATTACGTTTGCTTTTTGAATTGCTTTCTCAATTATATGGTCAGGATACTTTAAAGATGAAAGTTTGCTTGCGAATTAGTTCAAATTCTTTTTCCAGGAAAAACTGGGGAACAAATTCGTAAGGCTCAAATTAAGAATAGGTTGCTAGCTAGACCTATCTTGATAGTATTGTCATGATAGCTAAAGTAGTGAATATATGAAAGTGAGAACGTTGGTTTTCTGTATATGGTAAAATTTGTATTCTGTCGTGTCTCTGATTATTAAAACATCAAGAAAAGGAATTTTGTTGTCTGTTTCCCATTCAACTTTAAATTTGATGCTGGGCACTAATGCGTTTAATTTTGAGAGGAATTCATTAAAATTACCCCACTTATTATCCCAAAATGTTAGTATGTCATCCACATATCTCATCCCCAGAGATTAATACAACACAAACGCGGTCAGTTAGGTATGGACAACAGAACTCGGCTATTTTCAACCATATAAACGAACATAACCATAGAATAAACTGGAATATGTCACGTGTAATTTATAGCAGCAACTGCCGGTACAAGAGTCAAATGATGGAATCGGCCTTAATAAAAGAGAAGCAGGTAATGAACATCTCAAAAGGGAATTGGACATCGGACCATTCGTACTGACGCAGTGTTTCATTCAACCAACGCTTAAGAAGATTAAAGGAAGATTATCAGCGGGGGTGACCTAAATTGGCTTACTTGTGGACGAATCTCTTGGTATAAAAAATACCGACCTTTTCTGTAAACTTTTTCTCATTCATATACCTGAAGAGAGAGATAGCAGTCTCTGAAATATAGTACTTTTCTCTCTACATTTTGGTGTTTTTATGGGCTCCTTTTATTAGATATATATATATATATATATTTATATATATATATATATATATATATATATATATATATATATATATTATATATATATGTGTGTGTGTGTGTGTGTGTGTGTGTGTGTGTGTGTGTGTATGTGTATGTTGAATCCATTCCCTTGCACTGGTTGAAGCGTATTGCCATCGATCTCTATCTTGCATACATTTGCTTAATGGGTATTATTGTCCTTTCTAATAACTCTTCCATTCTATATGTCAAACCCTTTTTAAGTCTTCTGCTCTTCTTTAATCTTAACACTTCTGTGATTATACACATTCAACAGCCTATCAACCTTATTCTTCTCACTTACCCTAACCATCTGACAATGCTTCCAAACATCTGTCACATGCTTTAACTCTTTCTACCACTCATTTCCACTACATACCTGTCATTTCGTCAATCTTCCAATCCTTCTTCCACACTTATACTATATGAACAGTTCATCTTGTCAGTTTCAGCTTATGGCCATTTGCATTGAGCATCCATACTTTAATTCCATACAGGACAATTGGGTAAACAGTTCCTATATACATACAATAGAGATTTCCAATGCTGACTCTATAGTTATTGTACAAATCTTGTAAACACAACCTGGTACCTCCTTGCTTCACCTATTACTTGCTTCACCTTTTCTCACTCATCCTACCGCTATTTGTTATATTTACTTCTAAATGCATTGAAGTTACAATCTTCTTTTTTTTATCACTTAAATTACTACATCTCAAACCTTCTGGTTATTAGTCAATAACGCAACCATACTCTTACTCACATTAGTTTATCATTTAGGTATCAAGGATCATAGTGTATTTTCAGCCTCCTTGCATGATCGTTTTCTGTCAGTCCCTCAGGTTGATGTTCCTGCCAATTATTATTATTATTATTATTATTATTATTATTATTATTATTATTATTATTATTATTATTATTATTATGAAAATACACTGAAAACCACAAAATGATTTTTGAGACACACCAGGTTTTTCTTGCAAATCGTGTCTATTTTTTTTAAAAGTCATACTTCGGCAATTTTGTCGCAGTTGATTTTCATACAGAAAAAAAAAGAGTACGGATATTGATATAATTTGAACAAATATCTGTATAAGAGACATATAAGTTAAAGGAGGATAAAGCAAAAGATAATCCAGCCAGTTGAGTTTGATGCAGGAAAACAGTTTCTGAATCACACTAAGATAGATAACGAAAATTATCTCATAGAATCTTCTATCAGAACAATGGGTGTGTTTGTTTTGCGGGTTTGATACCAAACGCCAAGTACTGGGACCTATGAGGTAATTCAAGTCTGAAATGGAGATTGAGAGTAAAGATAATTTAAATATGTAACATGAGGAAACCTCCCAGATGCAGTAGGAAACAAGTGTTAGGATCCTAGGGTGTGGAAAGAAAGATGGAAGAAAGAATATGAACGGAGGTGTAGTAAAAAAATGGGAGTTCCCTAAGGGATACTGCAAAAAAGCTTTAAGTAATGACTATAGTACACAGCTTGAGGTGCACCGATGGCACTACCCCTCGATGGGGTTGCTATTGAAGGTTTCTTGCTACTATCATACTTTTCGGTACTGTCATGGTGGACATTCTTAATAAAATATTTAGTTTGTCTCATTATTTCACCCGAAAACGTAACATTACTTGATCATTGAAAAAAAAATGAAAAAAGAAAGGGCTGTACTAAATATTTTTGTTTAAATATCTAATCAGGATTTCTAAGTTCTTATAAGAATTAGGTTACCATTGTGTTAAATTATATACCAATGACGAAATGGAAAACTAATCAAAAATTGTTTTTAATATTTTCGCCGTCATTGGCGCTGCTTCTATTTAATAATGGGAATTAGAAGGTTGCGAGAATAATGACCTTCCGCTCCTCTTGAAGTCACCTGTAAAAACATCAAGGAAAAGCGAGAAAGCTTAGTTGGTTCCGAGGCGCCTTCAGCCTGAAGCCATTATGATGGTAAAGCTTTCTCTTTGAGAAGAGCCGTTTTTTTATGGGACCTAATGAGGTTTATCGACGAAGAGTTCTCAACAACGAAATCAACATACTTCAAAGCTTTTACCCCGAAAAAAAAATGTCTTTTTATTGAGGGTGAAGTGTAATTTTTACTCTGGATAGAATTAAAGGCTTCGTTATTCTCTTCTCCTTCGCGAAAGTCCCACAGATTGTGAAGGAGGGGAATAATGTGCTGATGTAATGAAGCCTCTAAAGAGAAGAGAGAACAATAACCCGGACGGGTGAGTTTAGAGCGAAAGAGCAAACAGGACCTGGGGAGGAAAAATGGTCCAGTTTCTTAGAAGTGAATTCCAACATATTTTACTCATGACAATAACTGCTCCGAAGTAATGGTTTGCTCTTGCACGATGGCTTGCTTATAAGACCTGTAATAAGGATTCGAAGGTACGCATATTTTTTTTTTAATTCTTTATTTATTCTCTATATAGTCATTTTTTATCTTCACTTTCTTTTGGTCCAATGTCTTTTAGAATGATAAATTTTCATTTGTATTTTATATATTCCCATCCCTTACCTGTGATAAAGACTAATATATGTAATAATTTTTCGTTTTTCTGTCTTTTTTAAAGCCTTTTGTTTGTTACCTAAAGATACAGGTTGAATTCCTCAAAAAGTGTAAGAACATAAATGCTGCAAATATCTCACATATCCTCATATTTAACTAGTATATGGTTACTATGGACCGAATTGCAATACTGTTTGACTACATTTAGATCAAATGGCCTTTCTTACCTAAAAATGTAATGCAACTGATGCACCAACACAGAAATGTTAACTAAAGAAAGTCTTACCTTAGATATAATATATATATATATATATATTATATATATATAGATATATATATATATATATATATATATATATAGATATATATATATATATATATGTATATATATATATATATATATATATATATATATATATATATATATATATATAATATATATATATATATATATATATATATATATATATATATATATATATATATATAATATATATATATATATATACTATATATATATATATATATATATATATATATATATATATAATATATATATATCTATATATATATATATATATATATATATATATATATATATATATATATATATATATATATATATATATCTATATATGTAATAAATACATTATTTAATATTACAGTATCTGTAAATAAAATAAACCCATGACCTGAGGTCATGGCATTAGAGGGTCCTACGTGACCAATGCCAGATCTAGATTACGCTATGCGCTGTCTGCAGTAGCCTGGTTTAGCTCTGTACATTGTCATCATTTTATATTAATGATAACTTTGCACAACATTTTCCATGGGAAGCGTTGACCTGTTAACCTACGCCGGAAACTTGTAACTTCCTAGCCGGCGGACTACGTATGTTTTTATATGAATCGCTGAGATAGCTAATGTTCCGCTATCGACGTGATGCTTTAGAATGGCAGTTCCGTGCCAGCATTCAAACATATCGGTTTTCCCGACCGATCTGCATCTCTTAGTATGGAGTTACAGAATAAAGTTGTTATATCTGTTCAACTTATCTGTTTGAATCCTCTCCTTTAGTTAAGAAGAACCCCCTCTACTAAGATATCACAAGGAGATGGAAGGAACCAGAAATAACTTACGAATGACAGTCGTAAGGAGAAACAAAAAAAAGTCTTTCGCAAAAGCGAAGAGACTTAGACTGTGGCAGCGGTGGACGAAGAATAAAATTAACAAGACCCATATCAGCGATCGAAGATCTACAAGAACCAACTTCCACCTTCGAATCAAAACTAAACAGAGGAAACGGGATCTTCAATCAACGCAACATTTTTATGAAGACGAAGATATGTCCTTCATCGAGAAGAATACAAGCATCAACATCGACGTTTGAGTGACTGTTGTCACTTATCTTCGAGAATCAACACCAGACGAGAGCAGCATTGCACATCAACAGAAAGAAGAAAACACACAAAGGAAACATGCGCGCGATCACTAGCAAGGACGCTAAGAGTAGAGCAAGAGGAAGTAATGCAAGGACGGAGGCTGTGACGTCATCAATCTTGGACTTCTTCATGCATCGTGCGCCTGGGAGAAGACCGTGACGTCATCACGACTTCCGACGCGAGACGACAGGAACTGAGACGTCATCCCATGTCACAATCCTTCACCATATAATCTGGAGCTAAGTACCCATTTTATCTATTCAGGTTCTTTCCTCAGTGAAGTGTTTGTTCATCAGGAGTCGATAGTCCAGTATTCTGGGGTTGAGTTCGTTCGCCATCTTAATCTTCCTTCATTACAGAATCAATCTTCAACTACGAGTTCTCGCCCGCAGATTATTTTTTTCTCTTCTCGTTGTTGCTAATCGTTTCTTGCAGGAATTCTCCGTATAATATTTTATCAAATTATCTGTATTTTTGTATCTTTTGGGATTTTCCTATTATTATACACATTTATACAGTACATTGCATATGCGTTTACGTAGTGGTCGAGTGTACTCTTATAGATATTTTGATAGGATCGCAAGGAATAGAAGTGATAAGAAAAAAGTAAAAGTGGAAATGGCAACTACTCCGGCTGGCAACCCCAATGTGGTGACTCTGGTGAGCGCGAGGTCAGCAATTGTCCCTTTTCAAGGTCGGGTCAATGGGTTCCTGCCTCAAAATGTTGAGGCATGGATCTCATCTGTAGACTGCTCATTTAAATGCAAAAAGCATCACAGACCCAGCAGTACAATTACAGGAGGCCAAAAGCTTCATAGACTTTGCTAAAGGAGACGCAAGTGCTTATCTAAGGGGTGTTTCTTTCCAAGAGGCGCTTACATAGGACGAGTTCAAAATCAGATTACGTGCCGTGTATGGGGGTGAAGAGGCTTTAGATGTAGTATTGGCATTGAGAAATATCCTTAACCAAGCCTCCATGACTCAGCTTAATGTTGTCGAGCGGGCGGCGCTAATTGCGACCGCTAAATGAATATCAAGTTAGTTTAAGTAACTCGGGGTGGGTTGGGACGAGTGCCAAAATCACCGTGAAAGATTTTATCCGTTTGATTTACCTTACGAGTATCACTGCAATGTTGCCTGAAGCGTTAGTGCGGTGTTTTGACAAAAAATTGCAGCCCAACAGTACGGAATTAGATGTGTATAAACAAATCAAAAAACACATGTCTAAATGTTACCGACCTAGATCCTTGCGCTCATTCAAGTTTTTGCAAAAAATGAGAAAACCAAGCCACAACAAGTAAAAGTGGTACATGATAATAATCAAGTTGCAGGGATGGTTTGTTATACTGTAAACGACCAGGTCACATGATTTCAGACTGTCGGACGTGTTTTTGTTCAATACATAATAGTTCCACTCATTCATATAATCGTTGCTACTCGAGGAATCAACAGCAGAATGCTACAAACACGCAACCAGTTGCCAGTGCAAATAAAAAGAAGGGTCCTCAGTACTATAAAAAGAAACAACCAAACGGAAATTCTGCACAACAGCAGAAACAAACCAAATCGTGCTTCAGGTACCTCTGTTCCTGGGCCGTCTAGCCAGAACTTGCAAGGGCAAGCGAATTTTTCAAGGTGTGATAAACAAAACAATACCACGTAGTTCACTCCAAGGGGGGAGAGGGCGATGTTGGGTCATCAATATCAACATTTTTTTGTATCAAATAATCAGTTTTAAATCATTTATCAGATCATTGTGAGGCAATTGATTTTCCTATGAAACACACGGCCGAATCCAAAAAACTGTGCAGGTTCCCGTAGATTTGCAACAAATTCATGCAATTATTAGTCAAGACGAGTTGCGACCAACCTTACATGCAGTAAATTTGGACCATAAGTCATTCACTTTGTTCTTTGATTCTGGTAGTCCACGTAATATCATGGATTTAAGGACTATCATTTACAATCTTTTCAAATTTCCCATATGAGAAGTCCGGAATAAGAGACTCTCAGGCATAGGAAAATAATGAATTAAATGTGGGTAGGAGTAACTCATGTACAGTACAAGGTCGGTAAGCGCACGTTTGCCGATACCTTTATCGTTGTACAAAACTTAATATGTATCCCGCAGTAATTATCGGATACCGTCTATGGGCACTCAAAATATTATCTTAGCACCTGCAAAACACGGCGTGTATATCAAAGGGAAATTATATAAGTCTTCTAATACCCTAAAATCAGTTTTAGATAATAAAGAGACAGACAGAGTTGTCACTTACATTAAAGAACCAATCACCTGTCCTCATGAACCAAGAAATAATACATGCAACCCAACAGAACTCTCGCTCGCCGTAATATCAGCTTGCACGCAAACTCTCGAGCCTAACGTAACTTCGAACATGTGCTGTAAAGAGAACCTTGCCAGGATCTGAAACGTTAATCCTTTCGAAACTCTGAAAACACACGGATTATCCGTCACACAAGCCATTTATACAGTCGGCTCACAACAACAATGTCACATCGAAGTCTGTAATCATTTGAATACCACTTTAGTAATCCACAAAAATCAACATATCTTGGATGCAGAAGTTTATAAACATCGCATTCTTACCATAGCTGAGATAAATCACGCTCAATCAGTTGCGGATGAATCCCTTTTGCAATCTATAAAGAACAAAATCTTTTAACTAAATATCATGATGTTTTTTCCACTACGGATGGAACCTTAGGAAAAACGGATGTCATCGAGCATCAAATAAGGCTCAAGGACAAACAGAAAGTAATCTATGTACCTTCGTACCGACTTCCTATGAAATTTCAGAATGAGATAACAGAGGAAGTAGGTAAAATGCTAAGGAAGGAGTCATTAGGAATCAAACAGCCCTTATAATTTTCCGTTAATAGTAGTACCGAAAAAAGATCAAACTTGGCGGATATGCGTCGATTTTCGTCGTTTAAATGAAGAAACAATCCCTGACAGATTCCCAGTACCATGTACTGATGATATCCTATCTCTACTAGGTCAGAACAAATATTTCACCAGCTTAGACCTACTAAAGGGTGGATTTCATCAGATTCCGTTGGAACAAGAGAGTATCCCATACACTGCCTTCAGCACAGCCAGGGGACATTATGAATTTTTGTGTATGCCTTTTGGTTTACGTTGTGCTCCATCACTTTTACTCGTATGATAAACATTGTGTTTGGAGACTTGTTAGAGATATCCTACATGCCTACATGGACGACCTAGTAATCTTTTCCAACACATTAGAAGAACATTTACGTAAATTAGAGTTAGTGCTACAAAAGACTAAGGCAGCATAATTTAAGGGTAAAGATAAGTAAGTGTGAATTTTTTAAAACAGAACTAGTCCTATTTAGGTTTCACGGTTTCTAGTGAAGGTCTTAAAGTAGTCCATGATAAGGTATCGGCTATCCGTAACTTTCCGATACCTACTAACGTCAAGGAATACAGCAATTTTAGGATGTAGCGGATACTACAGGAGGTTTATTAGAAACTACTCCATAATAGCCGCTCCCCTAACCGATCTTATAAAAAAGGGCGTAGATTTCATATGGTCTGAAATTCATCAACAGGCGTTCGATAAATTGAAGGATGAACTGTGTAGTTCTCCTGTCTTGAAATTTTCCTGACTTCGGTAAGGAATTCTTCATAGCAACAGACGCCTCAGACCTAGGAGTAGGTGGGGTATTGCTTCAACAATATGATAAACAGTTTTTCCCTATAGCTTTTTATTCACGTAAACTGAGACCTTCCGAAAGTAAATATGCAGTAATAGACAAGGAAGGGCTCGCTATTGTTAATTCACTCGTGCATTTTAAATTCATAATATACGGTTATCCCGTCAAGGTTCTCACTGATCATAAGCCCCTAACCGACTTCTTTAAAGGCTTTAGTCACAGCCCTAAGCGAACTCGGTGGCACATGATCATCCAGGACTTTGGCGCGAGAATCGGGTATTTACCTGGGAAAGCAAATATCATTGCTGACGCATTATCACGCAACCCCTCTTCATCTTGTACCGAGCCATTAGCTGAATTAATAGATATCTCAACCTCCACGCCCATTGTTAAAACTATATCTGAACAGGAAGATCTGGGCTGGAGTGCTGAACTATTACAGACAGAACAAAGAAAAGATCCGCAAATAGAAAAAATCATCATTGCGTTAAACGGAAATCCGAAGGAAAGGAATACATAAAGTATAAGCAGCAGAATTATATCATCAAGGATAATATCCGGTGTAGATCCGTGACGGGGAAAACCCGAACAACACCACAGTTGATAACAACCCAGGTGTGGTACCTATCTCACTCATACCCACTGTCTTAAAATGGTTGCATGAAAATCCACTGCATGGACACCCGGGGTTATTCCTTGATGTCACAGAAAGCCAAATCCTTATTTTATTGCATACGATGCTTACAGATATAAAAAAGCACATAGCAAATTGTCGCACGTTGTCAGAATAACAGGGCACACGAAGACACCTGTCACCCTAGGGGGCTTAACCCCATTCCATGCAATCACCCTTTGAAAGAGTACCTTTAGATTTATTAACAGGATTTTACGATCAGACAGAGGAAATAGCACCTCCTAGTAATCATAGATGCTTTGACTCGATATACAGCTTATAGCGCTTAAAACAAAAACCGCGTCGAGTGCGCTAGAAAGTTTTACGAGTGCTACATTGTAAACATGGAATTCCACACACCATTATATCCAGACTCAGGCGGGGAGTTCATAATCATTTCCTTAACTCTTTGTGCGAATTCCTTTGTATAAAGCAAATCAATACCATGATCTATCACCCAGAGTCTAATGGGCTAGTGGAAAGGGCAAATCATAAGGTTTTAAACATTTTAAGGGTCACCTTTTAGGGGGGCAGACCCCAACTGGACATTGCCATACCTGCGGTACTAAGCACACTTAATCACTCGTATCATGTGTCTAAATAAAATGACACCGCACAAGGCACTGTACTGTAAATCCCGGCTAGAACCACCTTTCCACATATTAACGCCTACAACTAATTTATCAAATCCTCTAAAGGATGTTAATGGATTGCAAGCATAAGTCGATATAATATACTTTCGAATAATCTAGAAGAAGCACAATAATAAATGAAAAAAAATCACGATAAAATAGCTAAGCCAACTAGAACATATGCCGTGGGCGATCAGGTATACATACAGTATACGTACGTAAAGGTTTAAATTATAAACTGACACCTAAGTTTGAAGGCCCGTTTAACATTTTAGAAAATTTAACGCCATAGATTTAGGGGTTCAAAATGTATCCAAACCCACTGATGTGAGAATAGTTCCATTGGCACATATCAGAATCTAAGAAAGGTAGATGGAGTGAGGGAAAAAAATGGTTGTATTTATGAAACTTTGTATAAGATTTTATATATATCTTTCTTATCATATTTTTTATTTTTATGTAAACCTATTCTTTTACGCGAGTTATTACATATGTTTTACTCATTGCAGTTTTCAAAAATGAATCTGTTATTGTTGGAGTTGATATTGTGTATTCAGACATCTTTGTTGTATGGAAAGAGCGCTAGGAACGAAAGAAATAGAATTTAATCATGGCTCGATTATCGAGAGAACAGACGATGTATTCATCGTGTCAAGTAATATAGTCATAGAAGTGGATATGCACGCTATATTTTTGCCTGAAGATGACGTCCTTAACTTAAAGAATGACCTGATGAGGTTTGCTGTTTCGCTTAAGGAAATGCACGAACGTAATTTTCATGCTAACTCAGAGATTTCGCTAGCTCAAACCCTAAGCGTCGCGGAAATGTTGTCTTATGACATACAAAATAAAACCGCCGAGGCAGAGGAACTTGCTCGTGACCTGCTGAGTGGTCTGTGCGGCACAATACTCTCGACGCCGCAACCCGCTTATTCTGGCTGGACTAAACATCTTAGGATCTGTTGTGAATCTAGGCTTAGGAATTTCAAATCGCCTTAAGATAAATAATCAAAATAAAAGAATTGAGTTTTTGCAACACAAAAACCGAATTAGCTTTGTCCGAACTTCGCAGTCAGTTTATCTTCAATCAATCAAATAATGAGTATCGTAAACGAACATTCAAATAATATCGATCAGGTCATAGAAGTTCAACATTTGCTGGCTACATTAGCTTACTATAGTTCGAAAATAGATCATATCCGTGTGAAAATATCCCATTTTATTGAAAAATCAAAACAAGGTTATGTAGAAGCTATTACGTTAGCGACAAAGGGTGTGTTATCTCCACACCTCATGCCTATTAAAGATCTGACGTTAACTTTGGAAAACGGACGGAGAAACTAGGTTATATTCCTTTATTAGACGCCCCATAAAGTAGAGTTCTATTATAGCCTAATATCAGTCAGCGTTGAAAATTATAGATTATGATCACAATACCTTTTGATTCTTTCCGATGCTTGGCAATCATACAAAATAGCACCGTTTCCTACTTTCATGACGAATAACTCAGTCCAGTAATATCCAATTTGACCTGGCATGTACTGATTTCTTCTGATAGGAAATCATTTACAGTCATTAAAGACTTAGATAAACTCACTCACTGTTCAGAAGCCATGAATAATAAAAATTTGTACAGCTGACTCTTTTGAATTCTATCCTATATCAACGGATTCATGTGAGTTAGGCATAGTGCTAAACGGCTCTCTCTCTCATACAAGCGAAGGTTTTCCTGGGGAAACTTTATCCCTTTTACAGTAATAAATTCAATTACAGGATGAATAATGGTTCCTGGATCCGTTACGATAAAGCCGGATTCAACGTCGTATGCCCGGATGGACCGACCGCCCATTCCCCTATCTTTGTAGCAGCTGATGGTTGTACGGGGACATCTACAAACTACACCGTCAGAGGGGGTCAACACGATAATACGTGAGAAGCGTATTTTGCGAACTATACTTGGGCTTCTACAATCATCCCATCACTACCTCTCCATACAACGCGCGGGTGGCTCATCGTTTGACGCAACTGGCTGAGATGAACCATGCGTCACCGACTTATCAGGTGGAGAAAATCTTTGTTACTAACATTCTGCTGGCTGTGTTCAGCGTGACGGCCATTTTGGTTATCGCCGTCAACATCTTTGCTTGGCGTAGGCTGAAGGCGTAAACAGAAGGATCTCCAAGGAAACGTATTGTCCTCGTCTAGATGACGTACCCGTTAAACTCAAGTCGTTTGAGTTTAGGGCCGCCTGAAACTGGCCATTTTTTTTTCTTCATTTTGTGCCTAGGGAAATTGTCTGGAATTGTGTTGTGTGAGAAAAGCGGTCCGTATGCTGGCAAAAATGTAGGACTAGAAAGACTCACGCCTTTGCATTTGAACAGTTAAAGTATCTCCCGGGCACCTAATAAAAATATTATAGCCCAATATTATACATTAATATACTCCTAAAGGTATTTTTCGGGCACCTAATAAAATATACCAGCCCTATATATTGCATTTGTGCACAATTACACAATTATACTATTATAACCATTGTACAATTACATTTATCTATTACAAAGAGTAACAAGTACTCTTTAACAATTATCCATGATCATGCTATAATCTATGTAGTAACCACTATTCTTAATCAGGTTACCTATTATCATATTAATCATGTATACATGTTAATCTTTTGATTTTTTACCTTTTTATTATTTTTGGGTACCTAATCATTATTATTACCAAACATGGATTCTAGATTTTCCATGCATTTATCTTTGTTTATGAATATGTCAAAAAGGGTATGTAACAGAACCTTTTTATGCATTTAATCACTTATTATGTTTATAACTAAACATATGTTACGAGCGACGCTCCTAAGAAAACAATGTTTAAAGTAACTTTTGTTATTCAAGGCTTGAATAGGTAGCAGTCGAGCCTAATGTAATAAATACATTATTTAATATTACAGTATCTGTAAATAAAAACCCATGACCTGAGGTCATGGCATTAGGAGGGTCCTACGTGACCAATGCAGATCTAGATTACGCTATGCGCTGTCTGCAGTAGCCTGGTTTAGGCTCTGTACATTGTCATCATTTTATATTAATGATAACTTTGCACAACTTTTCCATGGGAAGCGGTTGACCTGTTAACCTACGCCGGAAACTTGTAACTTCCGGAGCCGGCGGACTACGTATGTTTTAATATGAATCGCTAAGATAGCTAATGTTCCGCTATCGACGTGATGCTTTAGAATGGCAGTTCCGTGCCAGCATTCAAACATATCGGTCTCCCGACCGATCTGCATCTCTTAGTATGGAGTTACAGAATAAAGTTGTTTATATCTGTTCAACTTATCTGTTTGAATCCTCTCCTTTAGTTAAGAAGAACCCCTCTCCACTAAGATATCACAAAGGAGATGGAAGGAACCAGAAATACTTACGAATGACAGTCGTAAGGAGAAACAAAAAAAGTCTTTCGCAAAAGCGAAGAGACTTAGATATATATATATATATATATATATATTATATTATATATATATATATATATATATATATATATATATATATATACGCATGATGTAAGACTTGCCTGAAATTGAATATAAATGTGAAATATATAAGTGAATGTGTAATCTTCTTCTATTAAATTTCCAAAACATTTCCAAGTATTTACAAGTTACAAGTTTTTATGACTGCCAAACCATCAACGTAAAAGGATTATTCTTTTGTCTCAGTTTACGATTATTATGATCCCATAAAATCTGAAAACAAGTTATCAGCTCTGCTATGCTATGGATTGCCTCGATTGACTGGATTTAATCCGGGAGGTTCACACCAGGCCTCATATCCCTTTCAAAACCTTTACTTATTTATAGGTTGTCTTTTGTTAATGGCTCATGCTTTTATAAGAAAAGCATAATTTAAGCCAAAGCTGATCATATGTTATTTTACGTCTTTTATATCTTGTATTCCCAGCTGTCGCTCTCTCAGTGAACAAGCGAGGAGAGTCATCACCGAACATACTGAAAATGAAGCAACGTAACTTCATATACCTTTTCGAGAAGTGAGATGCAGCCATTTCATGTGGTTCTAAATTTCACAAAGTATTAGTGGATGTCTCTTCGAGTCACCTAAATCCTGCAACAGGGGAAAGATCTCCCTGAATTCCTGCACTGGGAAACATACGGTGTATCATTTCTTGGAAATACGGACTGATCTAACCCATATGACGAAGAAAAGGACCGAGAGGAACAAGTAAGAAGGATGAAATATACCTAGACTACATCTCTAACGTCTGATGTACATGGCCAAGCAAGAGTTTAGTATAAGAGCGTTGGTACTGGTAGAAAGGAGAGAGAGAGAGAGAGAGAGAGAGAGAGAGAGAGAGAGAAACAAGTTTCTCTTTGGAAAGTTGAAGGCAAATCCACCATTACAAATAATTTATACATTTCTTTCACATTATGATTTAGGAATTTTGTTTAATCAACTTTATGGACAAACAGCATCTGTTGGAGGAAATGCAACGCGTACATGAATAATCCAAATGACAGGACGTCTGGGGAAAAAATCTGGAAGCATCTGTGTGAGATAGGAATGCGATTGGAGATTAACATATATCTATAGTTTGGATGTTATTTGGTCATGAAGCTTCAGAAGCAAGGCAATATAACATTTGATTATTATTATTATTATTATTATTATTATTATTATTATTATTATTATTAGTAGTAGTAGTAGTGTAGTAGTAGTAGTAGTAGTAGTAGTAGTAGTAGTAGTAGTAGTAGGAGTAGTAGCCAATATGAAACTTCGATAATCCATAAGCTGACATTTTTGTTCACATGTTTTTGTATTTGAGTTTACTGAATGTGTTTTTCTCATTATGCCTGTGACTTTTGCAATTACGACTGATTATTTTGGTTTATATTTTAATTTAGATATACCATAATTACCGTTTTCAAAAACTCACCAAGCCAACCTAACACCCTTTTGTAATTGTAAACAAAGGGGCCTGTTTAATAAATCAATATAAAAAATTATGAAACAAAAGAAATCATATATATTGCATTCAGCCAAGACACTCAAATAATTGTCAGTCCTTTCACATTTACCTTTTTGTAAGTAATGTAGTTTGCTGCCAACAGGGTTAGGCAAAATGATATATCCCCCGAAGATTGAAGACTGATCTATCCACCCAACGATACCAATCCTTTTATAACTGTTTTCATGTCTCTGGCTGATGGCTAACAATTCCAGGTGAATATGATTTTTAACGCTCTTTGTTTATCGAATTTTTTGAGTTATTTATTGCGAGCTCTGAGTGTCTATGAGGATATTATGGTATGGTTATGTGCCTGGTTTAGTCCCTTAAATGATAATTGATATTTTCCGTTATCCATTTCCCTATCACATTAATGAAACCCCTCATCTGATATAAATCGAAAACATATTTATTGAATACTGCTCGGCTATCTTGATTTATTCCTTTCCATGGTAATTTCTTAATTGGACTTTTATAAAATCTTTCATTATTATTATTATTATTATTATTATTATTATTATTATTATTATTATTATTATTATTATTATTATTATTATTATTATTTCTCTTTGGATTCTAGTTCCTGCTGTGCGGCTCCTCCTGAAGCTTAGCAAGCCCTGGCGTTGCTGTGCCGTGGGGTCTGTATGACGAATACTTGTGTATCCTGGAACAGACCTTCTTTTAAAAAACGTTTTTACTACTACAATGACAAAATTTCAGAATTGATCTTATACAGAATTCCCTCAATTACATTACTTACAAATAGCTAAATGTTAAATGACTGACAATTATTTGACTGTCTTGGATGAATGCAATATATATAATTTCTAATGTTTCATAATTTTGTTATTGATTAAACAGGCCCCTTTGTTTACAATTACAAAAGGATGTTATGTTGTCTTGGTGAGTTTTTGAAAAAGGTAATTATGGTACATTAAAATTAAAATATAAAACCAAATAACGAGTCTTCATTACAAAAATCACAGGCATAATGAGAAAAACATAGATGCAGTAAACTTGCTTCTCTGGAACACTGGTATTCCTTAAAGCCTGTCCACACTAGGAAACTGTAAACAATTTTTACCGTATATTTGTATCCCATCCAGAAAGGAAAATATTTAGTGTTTCTGTGTGTATATGTATTTAAACATTTATAATGTATGTATAGTGTTGTATAATTCATATGTATACATAAAAGGTTTTTTGCCACGAAGGAAAAAATTAAAAAGCGAGATAGCCGAGTACTTTCGAACAGGACCGAAAGTACTCGGCTATCTCGCTTTTTCATTTTTTCCTTCGTGGCAAAAAACCTTTATCACGTTTTATATACTTCAAGTTATTCACATATGTATACATGCATATATGTATATATACACATGTATATTGTATGTATATGTTTATTTATATAATTTATATATGTATTTATGTATAAGTCTGTATGCATATATGTGTATGTGTATATACAGGGTGTAACACGATTTACGCATACATCGTAGGAAATGAAAGAAAAAGTTATTCTGAGTAGAAAATCTTTTGAGAACATATTTAGGCTTCCTTGGTGAAAGAAATTTTTGAAATAACCGTTATATCTCTCTATCGCTGCTTCCATGCTATAGAGGGTGGCAAAGGGAGGTCGGTGCATCCTGGGATGTTTGGGGGTCGGGGGTTGGGGGGAAGATGGCGCGAATAGGCCGATGTGAATAAATTACCTCCTAATCAAATGTATTTTTTAGATTTTGAAGACAAAATGCACGCACCATTGAATCCCTATTCCTCCTTATGAATGGTATTTATATGACACCGATAAAGAAAGGGAAAAGAGAAGAAGCCCAATGGAATCTCCCCGCCATTAAAGGTAGCCATTAAAGGTAGGCTTTTTCTTTCTCTTACCCCTCATCGAGTGCATTAAAATAGCTCAGTAGAATGCAGAGGCTTACTGCACCGACGAGTATCCTAACGACAACTGAAGTGGACAGGAGAAATTGTTTGCAAACAGTTTGCAAGCATTGCAAACATTGCTTGGAAACTTAGTCTGCAAACAATGTTTCCTAGTTTGGACAAGCCTTAAGCAGCTGTCCGATGTTCATCATGCTTTCGGCCATCAGCGGAATTTCGTGCTGGTGTTGTTAAAGACGGCGGGGGATCAGTGGCCGGAACATGTTGACGTCCTTAAGAAACCTGAAATAAACATAAGAAATACGGATTGACCCCTGACGACTACGGCCTGTCTGATCCCCCGCCGTCTTTGATGATACCAGCCCGAAATTCCGTTGATGAATGAAAGCATGATGAACATCAGACAACTGCTTAGAAATACCAGTGTGCTAGAGAAGCAAGTCATTAGGATAATTTAGGGAATTCTGTATTAGATTAATTCTATAAATTCTGCCATTGTAGTCAATGGTATTATTATTATTATTATTATTATTATTATTATTATTATTATTTTATTATTATTATTAATTATTATTATTATTATTATTATTATTACCGATAGTGAATGATGTAATGGAAAAGTAGGTATCATTCAGTATATTGTCCAAGATTAATTGTATCCTTGAAAAGAAATGTGGCAGTTTTACACCGAGAGACTCATATGAAATGTTTACTCTCGACTTCTTTTACATGCAATAAAGTATTCAGATGTTAATGGATTTATTTGGTGAGGTTATGTGATCTCGAGAGACCAGGTCGTCTCTAAAATCTTTTTCTTTCAGCAAATGAAAAGAAAATTAACTGTTAATGTAGTTATTTCTCAAGAGAGCGGAACTATGATTTTTATGAAGCTCCTTAACCAGGTGTCCAAGAACATCCGACTACGGACGAGTCGCCAGACTGAAGTTAATAAGGCCAAAAATCACCAGAGAATAGTTTAACTTCCACACCTACATATGTTTTGTATATATACTCTTGTAAGACATTCTATGTCTATATTTTACCAGTCATCAGG
>NC_087220.1:18980299-19002799 GCF_015104395.2 Macrobrachium nipponense | reverse complement strand
TTATTATTGAAATGAAACTAAATCATTATTGAAAGTCCATTGCTCGTTTGTGTTTGATATGAGTAGACTGTTTTATTATACAAGCTCGTCTTTCGAGATCTCGTGTTGATATATTGTCGATGCAAACTGGCACGTTTTTTATTTGTATAAGACGCTATAAGGATTTCCTGTTTTACGGACATATAAACGTACAAGGTCATGTTTCTGGGGTAAACATAGTTTATTATTTACCACTGTCGGAAATTACCATCCGACTGCATAGTTGTCGTTATTATTAGTTATTATTATTATTATTAATATTATTATTATTATTATTTTATTATTTTTGTTAAAGATTGATGGCAGCATCAGTGGAATTGATTTTATGTATGGTCTTTTCAATTCTTCTTATTATTCTCTTCTCATCAGGGCTGATATTTGCTAATAGCTGGCCGATGTTCATATCTTGGTTTAAAGAAATGTTTTCTAAAAATACTAATTTATTGTTAAAATAACAAAGTGATTAACAAATCTTAGTAATGGAATTCCAACGTTTCCAACCGTATCATCGTTCATTTTCAAGGAAAGGTGAGCGTGAACTGATTGGAATGGGGTCGTTCGGCGGTATTTATTGTGTCCCAGGTGCTCTGTCTGATGGGCGCTGCGTTTTCATTGGCTGAACAGAGGATTAAGTCCCTGAGTCAAGCCGCCTTGCAGAGGTGGAAGCTCGCACTGCTCTTCGCGTGCGGACGCTGGAGACTGGGAGCGTAGTATTGGGCAGGGGCACCTGACTGGTCCGTTCGATCGGCTCTATGGTGCCGGCGGGCAGCGCCCTACGTGCCACCGTCGGGAGAGTGAAGTCTCTTTGAGTGGTGTTAAGGCTGGGTCTCTCCTTCCCGATGTGTAGGGCCTCTAAGAGGCGAGGCGACGGTGGTCTGCTGCCTTATCGATAATACCAATATTAGGAATAATGTCCTTCCGAGTTATCCATGGTATTGTGGACGTTTTTGCATGATTATGGATGGCGCCTTCCTGAGCGTGGCAGGATATCCTCTTGGAAAATCGCATCGTTGTCATACCAATGTAGGCGACGGGGCATTCCCGGACAGGGCTTTTGTATTGGTAGACAACGTAAGTTTTCTTGAGAGGGTTCTGCATCACGGGGGCTGGGTTGTTTTTCATAATCAGGCCACTGGTCTTCTTGCTTTTATAGTAAATGATCAATTTTACTTTTTTCGCAGGGTCCCGTGGGGGAGACATTCCTTTCGATTGATGTTACGAAGGGCTCGTTCATCCTCTTTGTATTTCTTGTGAAATGCTCCCTTGTAAAAGAGAGTGACGTCTTCAAGGGCGACGGGGCGAGGCTCCTGCTGGTACCACTTATCGATGTTTCTAAAGAATGGCTTTTCGATGTCCGGTTGGAATACCCGTTGTTAAATTAGAACTTGGGCAACACGTCTAATTCAGTGTGCGTGTCCTTCCACGAAGAGCAGTGTGAGAGAACTCTCTTAATGAAGGCGCTGATTGCAGTCCGTTTGTATCTCTCTGGACACTTGCTCTCGCCGTTCAGGCACATGCCCAGGTTCGTGGGTTTCGTATACATTTGTGTTACGAAGCGTTCTTCTTGTTGCCCGCACGAGAACGTCAAGGAAGGGCAGGCGACGGTCACGGCAATGCTCGATGGTGAAGTTGAGTCTGCTGTGTCGTGGAAGGCTTGTTGCAGGCGCTCTATTCTTCCACCGTGTTGGCACTGACGAAGGTGTCGTCAATATCGACGTACATAGACGGTTTTCTCGATGGTGGCGAATACCCGACGTTCCACAGTACCCATGTAGAAGTTCGCGAAAAGTACTCCGAGGGTAGAACCCATCGCTACGCCGTCTTTTTTGCGTGTACATATGGCCTCTGTGGGTGGAGAAAGGGGGGGGCCCTTTTCGTACATATTTCAAGGAGTTTTTGGAGGGCATGCTCAGGGATGTTTGAATGCGTGAGTCGTCTCTGTATACACGATCAAGAATTATCTAGATTGTTTTCATCCACGGGACGTTCGTGAACAGGGACTCCACGTCCAATCGATGCAATAACTCCTCCGGACGGTGTCGTTTTCAGGGCTTCTATAAACTCGGCAGAGGACTTCAAACTGTGGTCATCTGGAACGTAAGGAGTCAAAATAGCATTCAATTTCTTCGCAAGCTGGTATGTAGGAGCGGGAATTTGGCTAATGATGGGGCGTAACGGGTTCCCTGGTTTATGGGTTTTAACATTCCCGTATATATAGCCAAGGTCGTAGTCCCTACGATCGGCAGCAAGTGAAGGGCATTGTAAGCTGCATTGACAGTCTCAATAATCCTATTGGCCTCACGTTTAATGTCATCTACCGGGTTCTTAGTAATTCTCTGGAATTTGCTGCTGTCTGACAGTATCTCATCCAACTTGTGGTGGTATTCCTCCAGTGCGGATGAGTACAAATGCAGCGGTTTTATCGGCCCGACGAGGCGGTGACATCCTCTTTCGCTCGGCAGTTCTTTGGCTGCTTCCCTCAGGCGCCTGTCGATCACATCACTCTTGTAATCACCACGTTCCGTGAGGGCCTCGGCCAAGAGGAGGGGCTGCAGGGCGTCCGTGGTTCGTATGGTGTCTTGATCTTCATGCTTGTGTATGGTGTCCAGCAGGTACTCGATCTCAAGGCGTTTCTCCATGGGCCTCGGTCGGGTAGAGAAATGGCAGTTGAGTCCCATACGCAGAATTCTGTCTTGTTCGGCGGTAGGTACATAGTCGGTCAAATTAATATATTCTTCTCTATTCTGCGGAGCCGTAGTTTTCCTCCTTTTCGAGGGCGACCAGCTTCTTCGTTATCGTCCTCATTCTCTTTTCGGCATCCTTCTCATCCAGGCGGTGCAGACATTCCATGATGGCGGTGGGGTGAGCCCGTTCCTGGGGGGAATCGTCGTCTCTGTTTGGCCGTTCCATAATTAGCATCGCCTTCCCGGACACTCGGATGGGCTGCTACAGGGTTCCTGCTGTTACTGCGACAGAGGTTGTCCCACTCGGTTGTGCAAGTTCTTCATCTCATCCTGGAGTGCGACTCTGTCCGTCCTACTTCGCCACGCTCAGAAAGGCGCCATCCATAATCAGCAAAAAACGTCCACAATACCAGGATAACTCGGAAGGACATTATTCCTAATATTGGTATTATCGATAAGGCAGCAGACCACCGTCGCCTCCGCCTCTTAGAGGCCCTACACATCGGGAATGGAGAGACCCATCCTTAACACCACTCAAGAGACTTCACTCCTCCCGACGGTGGCACGTAGGGCGACTGCCCGCCGGCACCATAGAGCCGATCGAACGGACCAATCAGGTGCCCCCTGCCCAATACTATGCTCCCAGTCTCCAGCGTCCGCACGCGAAGAGCAGTGCGAGCTTCCACCTCTGCAAGACGGCTTGACTCAGGGACTTAATCCTCTGTTCAGCCAATGAAAACGCAGCGCCCATCAGACAGAGCACCTGGGACACAATAAATACCGCCGAACGACCCCATTCCAATCAGTTCACGCTCACCTTTCCTTGAAAATGACCGATGATACGGTTGGAAACGTTGGAAATTCCATTACTAAGATTTGTTAATCACTTTGTTTTTGTTTTAACAATAAAACATTAGTAATTTTTAGGAAAACTATTTCTTTAAACCAAGATAATGAACATACCGGTCCTGCTATTAGCAAATATCAGCCCATGATTGAGAAGAGAATAATAAGAAGAATTGAAAAGACCATATATAAAATCAATTCCACTGATGCTGCCATCATCTTTAACAAAACATGTTTAAGAGAGGGTCTCCTACCTTCATATACTACTCTACGGCTAAATGACCCATCTGCACAGGAAGACCCGGGCACTAGGAGCTTCAGGAGGACCCTGCTTCAACGTCAACTTTCGGCGAAGGAAACGAGACAGAGTCGCACATCCAGGATGAGATGAAGAAGAACGTTGCACACCGAGTGGGACAACCTCCGTCGCAGTAACAGCAGGAACCCTGTAGCAGCCCATCCGAGTCCGTCCGGGAAGGCGATGCTAATTATGGAACGGCCAACAGACGACGATTCCCCCCAGGAACGGGCTCACCCCACCGCCATCATGAATGTCTGCACCGCCTGGATGAGAAGGATGCCGAAAAGAGAATGAGGACGATAACGAAGAGCTGGTCGCCCTCAACGTGGAGGAAAACTACGGCTCCCGCAGAAGAGAGAAGAATATATTAATTTGAACCGACTATGTACCTACCGCCAAACAAGACAGAATTCTGGCGTATGGGTGACTCGAACTGCCATTTCTCTACCCGACCGAGGCCATGGAGGAAACGCCTTGAGATCGAGTACCTGCTGGACACCATACACAAGCATTGAAGGATCAAGACCACCATACGAACCCCACGGAACGGCCCATGCAGCCCCAATCCTCTTGGGAACCGGGGCTCCCCTCACTGGAACCGGTGTATTACTAAGAGTGATGTGATCGACAGGCGCCTGAGGGAAGCAGCCAAAGAACTCCGAGCGAAAGAGGATGTCACCGTCCGTCGGGCCGATAAAACCCGCTGCATTTGTACTCATCCGCACTGAGAATACCACCACAAGTTGGATGAGATACTGTCAGACAGCACGATTCCAGAGAATTACTAAGAACCCGGTAGATGACATTAAACGTGAGGCCAATAGGATTATTGAGACTGTCAATGCAGCTTCCAATGCCCTTCACTTGCTGCCGATCGTAGGGGACTACGACCTTGGCTATATATACGGGAATGTTAAAAACCCATAAACCAGGGTGGAACCCGTTACGCCCCATCATTAGCCAAATTCCCGCTCCTACATACCAGCTTGCGAAGAAATTGAATGCTATTTTGACTCCTTACGTTCCAGATGACCACAGTTTGAAGTCCTCTGCCGAGTTTATAGAAGCCCTGAAAACGACCCACCGTCCGGAGGAGTTATTGCATCGATGGACGTGGTGTCCCTGTTCACGAACGTCCCCTGGTGGATGAAACAATCCAGATAATTCTTGATCGTGTATACAGAGACGACTCCACGCCCCCATTAAACATCCCTGAGCATGCCCTCCAAAAACTCCTTGAAATATGTACGAAAAGGGCCCCTTTCTCCACCCACAGAGGCCATATGTACACGCAAAAAGACGGCGTAGCGATGGGTTCTCCCCTCGGAGTACTTTTCGCGAACTTCTACATGGGTACTGTGGAACGTCGGGTATTCGCCACCATCGAGAACCGTCTATGTACGTCCGATATATTGACGACACCTTCGTCAGTGCCAACACGGTGGAAGAAATAGAGCGCCTGCGACAAGCCTTCCACGACCACAGCAGACTCAACTTCACCATCGAGCATTGCTGTGACCGTCGCCTCCCATTCCTTGACGTTCTCGTCGGGCAACAAGAAGAACGCTTTGTAACAGTGTATACGAAACCCACGAACCTGGGCATGTGCCTGAACGGCGAGAGCGAGTGTCCAGAGAGATACAAACGCACTGCAATCAGCGCCTTCATCAAGAGAGCTCTCTCACACTGCTCTCTTCGTGGAAGGACACGCACACTGAATTAGAACGTGTTGCCCAAGTTCTAATTAACAAACGGGTATTCCAACCGGGACATCGAAAAAGCCATTCGCAGACATCGATAAGTGGTACCAGCAGGAGCCTCGCCCCGTCGCCCTTGAAGACGTCACTCTCTTTTACAAGGGAGCATTTCACAAGAAATACAAAGAGGATGAACGAGCCCTTCGTAACATACATCGAAAGGAATGTCTCCCCCACGGACCCTGCGAAAAAAGTAAAATTGATCATTTACTATAGCAAGCAAGAAGACCAGTGGCCTGATTATGAAAACAAACCCCCAGCCCCTGTGATGCAGGACCCTCTCAAGAAAAACTAACGTTGTCTACCAATACACATGCCCTGTCCGCGGGAATGCCCCGGCGCCTACATTGGTATGACAATGATGGCGATTTTCCAAGAGGATATCCTGCCACGCTCAGGAAGGCGCCATCCATAATCATGCAAAAAACGTCCACAATACCAGGATAACTCGGAAGGACATTATTCCTAATATTGGTATTATCGATAAGGCAGCAGACCACCGTCGCCTCCGCCTCTTAGAGGCCCTACACATCGGGAAGGAGAGACCCAGCCTTAACACCACTCAAGAGACTTCACTCCTCCCGACGGTGGCACGTAGGGCGCTGCCCGCCGCACCATAGAGCCGATCGAACGGACCAATCAGGTGCCCCTGCCCAATACTATGCTCCCAGTCTCCAGCGTCCGCACGCGAAGAGCAGTGCGAGCTTCCACCTCTGCAAGACGGCTTGACTCAGGGACTTAATCCTCTGTTCAGCCAATGAAAACGCAGCGCCCATCAGACAGAGCACCTGGGACACAATAAATACCGCCGAACGACCCCATTCCAATCAGTTCACGCTCACCTTTCCTTGAAAATGAACCGATGATACGGTTGGAAACGTTGGAATTCCATTACTAAGATTTGTTAATCACTTTTGTTTATTTAACAATAAATTAGTATTTTAGAAAACATTTCTTTAACCAAGATATGAACATCGGCCAGCTATTAGCAATATCAGCCCTGATGAGAAGAGAATAATAAGAAGAATTGAAAGACATATATAAAATCAATTCCACTGATGCTGCCATCATCTTTAACAAAACATGTTTAAGAGAGGGTCTCCTACCTTCATATTATTATTATTTTATTATTATTATTATTATTCTTGGTTTGTCTGTGTATTTCTTTCACCTTCATGACGAAATTCTGGAAATATTACCTCGCCCAGTTCGGAACGAATTTGTTTGTTAGCTTGACTCAACGTACCAGAATCGTCTAAATTCGAATCTTAATATGCAAAACATTGCATTTACTGTAGTGACAGACTGAGCCTTTTCAGAGGGTGAGTAATAGCAGTAGCTACAGAACTGATTAAACGGCTGTAATCACTGATGAAAATATATTGATTATACATGCAAAAAGAAAGAAAATAGAAGAGAAAGCCTTAGACTCATGTTACCAAAAAAAAAATATAAAACGAACAGAATCCGGATGACTATTATGGTTGTCCTGTGTATTTATGTGAACTAGTAGGTCACCAGGTTTTGCAAAACAGTTATCTTATTTAATCGAGGTAGATAAAAAAATGTCGAAAAAGACGTATACCTGCCACATAAAGAACAGGGAATGCGTAAGAAATAAGAGATGTTTTTAAATTGACTGTTCTTCGTTCATTTCAGAAGACGAGAGGTGTCAGGTTAAATCTTAGCAAATAATAAGTAAAGGTGATTAATGATTCAGAACGGGAATAATCAAAGCCCTTACAGAAGAGCAAAATATATTTTCATTGATTCATATGCCGATATCCCAATAGATGATGCTCATTAAGAAACGCAATGACGTTTGGGACTCAGGTCATAAAAATAGTGCCAATGCATCACCTGGTTATATATTTTATGTGATTTAAATAAATTAGAACGAAATATGGGAAAGCACTGAAACCTTCCATAATACCAATCGTTTTGATTAAAACCTCCGGCCGTTATGACAATATAAAAGCGAGTGATGTGGGCTGGGCCCTGAAATTATTTATTTTATTGAGGCTAAAAACAGTTCTTTAGTAAATACTATCTTTTCTAATCATTAAATATTGTTCTCACTAGAGGTGTTGCTGCTGTCGCTGTAATAATAATAATAATAATAATAATAATAATAATAATAATAACAACAATAATAATATAATATAAATAATATAATAAATAAAATAATAATAATATAAACTTCTTAAAAACGCATAAAATGATCAAAGGTACGTCTCGACACCTTATGAGTTTTTTGAAAAGCAAAGACCATATACGTAAATTCTCTGAATATTTTTAAATACAAGGAGACAAAATGATTGTTTCTCTCGGGTGTGTTTCTTTGAAAATGAATATCCAGAAACAAAACACCCATTTCCATTTATCGTAAAAAAACGTTTAGGAATAAATACAATATTGAAATAACCTTATTGTTTTTTCTTTTTTACGTATATCCTTTTTCCTTTTATCAACGTACTTGAAATTTTTTTTAAAAGGGTGCTTTGAAAGATTTTAGACTCTTTATTCTTTCTAAAATGAGCAGTCTGTAGTTTGTTAGAAAATATTTTCATAAACATAATTGACATCAGGAAAATTTAGTATGAAAACTGGCCTTTCCAAAATAGGCAAACGAACATAATCAAAGAATATGAAAGATTTGTCAAAAAAGCTCGCAGCTATTAAGAATGAAATTGATTTGTTACAATAACAAACCTTATTGGGTACTTGTTACTGTGATCAGGTCTTGAAATAAAGACGAAAGCTCATGGCCCACGGTCTTTCCATTCCCTTTTCCTGCGTGAGCTTCTTATGTTTACATATGCCACGGGCCATTTTATTATTGGATGAAATAAGAGACTGCTTAAATTTTTGTTGTTTATTGTTCTGAAGTAGTTTAGGATAACGTTCCATTGATATAATAAATCTTTCATTCCTGTCACAAAGAATTTTCGTAAATTAAAGGCAATGTAATCTAATGAAAATGTACTTAGTTCGAGATTTGTTGAAATTTTTTCGTAAAAAAAAATTGAATAAAAAAAGCTTAAAGAAGATATATTTTGCCGAACGAACATGGATTTTCGCTTGCCAGTTTTTTAGCACTCTGCAACAGGCTTAAGACAGAGTCTCCGAACCGTTTTTCTTATCTTAACCATCACTCATGAAGATGACAGCGACCATTGCCGAGCAGGAGCCTAGTTGCTTGCAATTGCTTCCTTGTGCCAGACACATGACATCAAAAGTTTGGTGAACCGGGTGGTATGTTATGTTCCTAAACGAAAGTCAATTCCGTTTTGTATGGGGACTATAAATTCAAATTTCCCTCTTGATGATTTTAAATTTAATAATCCTTCGAAAGCTGCAATGAAAAACTTTTATACATAGCAGAAAATTTCCCTAACCCTCTACTCTCTCTCTCCTCTCTCTCTCTCTCTCTCTTCTCTCTCTCTCTCTCTCTCTCTCTCTCTCTAGCAGTAAAGTTTCTTTTGAATGTGATATATAATGCGTCACTGGTCATCCTTAGAAGCTGAAAGAGACGTCTGTAGATACATAGTGAGTTCATAATCAAGGTTAGACATGTTATGACATATCTATATCTGGATCTTTTTGGATTTTGTTACGCCAAGTAAGTAATATTAATGTTTTTAACAAGCTTGGCTTATTTCAGAAAGGTGGTTTATGTTAAGTAGCTTCTTTAGGCCTACAATTTGAATATTGCCTCTTGACTTATTACTCCAAGTGGTCTTGGAGCAGATTCTTGTAACTTTCCTCTACCATTTCAGTCATCAGGGTAGACTTTCTATTTCATTCTTTTCTCTTATTAAGCAGAGCCAAGGTGAGAATTTACACCTTTCTAAATCATAATCTTATTTTATTTATTTATTTACAGAAAAATCAGTTTACCGGGTTTTGGAGATTTTTCATCTGTGAAAAAATTCGACAGATTAAGTTACTTTCAAGTTAAGGGATGATAATAAATGCATAGGACTTATAGAGTATCAAAATGAAATTCAAAATATCGAGAGTCATTCCATTACCAGAACACTAACTGGTTTCCAATTCTTTAAAAAAAATCAAAATAATTAATCTTTTATTCAGCTTATAACTCACATAACCAGTCTGGAAAATTCCCAAAACTTTTGCATATTTGAAAAGTGAAATGGTTGCGAATATCAATCCCGCGCCCGTTTGATCACGCTAAAAAAAGGCGGAAAATGAAAAAAAAAATTAAAGTCAATGAAAGCATACATTGCCATTTTTGTACCAAATGCGAATTGAATGACGAATGACCGAAAATTATGTTAATGTTGGGTCACCGGGAAATTTGAAGTGAACTGTAATATCCGAATTGATTTGATGGTTGTTTCATCCATTACGACCATTGAATATGTATTTTTCTATCTTTCCATAATTTGCAGTAACTATCTATATCTGTTTATCCTCTGACATGTCCTGTTGCAAAACGAAAAATTAAATGTAGGCACATGGACACGGTCTGATCATGAAGACTTCATATCCAGCACTGTTAATATAATTTTAACCTGAGACCTAAACTACAATAGTATCTTTTGACCTTGTATGTCCTTATATAGCTATCTTGTTTCCCATCACCCCTCCATCATCAGTTCATTCTTCACTACACCAGTAAAAGCACTATGAGATACCATAATTAGCTTACTTACAAACTTTTGTCCTGGAAATTCCATTGGATGTTTCTTTAAATCCGGAACCATGTCCTCATGGATTGTAATGTCAGTAAGATTTTAGAAACCGTATCCAGGGCATATTCCCTCCTCTGTAATAACATTCTCTCCTTCTGACTTTGCTTTACTTACCCTGCTTCTCCCTAGGCATTCACTCAAGAAAGCAAGTAAAGTCTTCTCTAGCATTTGCTCCTGCTGCTATTCTTGCTTCTTTTGTACTATTATGGTCAATGTTTTTCAAAGTAGATGCACTGTTTTTTTGTATCTTTACAAATAATCCAGTTACGGGCTGCTCCAGGAGCAAGAGCCCGTGCCAGCACAAGGCTGGCTTAATCTTAAACAACAACAAGTAAGTTGAAATCAGACGTCCTTACATTATCTCAGGCTGAAGAGAAATACATATCTTTTTCTTTGTCAATAAAGTTTTACACAATTTTTAAGTGATTTTTTTTCTCTCCTCTATTCTGATGGCTCTGTAGCTTTTATTCTTGTGAAAAAATTACACTCTGTGAATTATTTTTCAGCCTACTCTTCTCTCAACGGTATCTTGTTTACTCGTATGTCATCCTGAGTATTATCTTGAAATAAGGCTTGTATGGTTCTTTCACCTTTAAAACTATGCAAGACATTATTTTTCTAACTGTGTGAAAGAGATAATTTGTTAGTCCTCCGGGTTTATGTGAGATCCTCATCTTTGTAGATGCATTCTAGCAGTTGTAAATATTTCCATATTTCCAAGTAAAAAGAAAAAACGTATATTTTCATTTAAATTTTGAAATTCATTCCATTTTCATTTCAAGAACCATATTTCTTCTGCAGTGCCGGTATCTTGACATAAACTATTTCCTCGGGCTTTTATTTGCAATACATTCATTTTTTATAACAATTGCTGCATTGTTACCTTAAGTTATACAGAATCAACAAAGGTCATACCACGCTCAAGGGACCATTTGCTATGTAAATATTTGGGAAGTGTCGAAATTCAATTTGGTTTGCTGTTTCACAAGCAGTGTTAGATAGCACTGAATCGACTATAGAGTTTGGATCGCAATAAACTTCGCTTGATTCGCATTTATACTTAATGACAATTTTAATGAATAAATTTTGATATCCTATTACATTTATGGTGTTCAAGGTATATGTCCCACGGGAAAAAATTCTCGTTTGCCTATGGTACCTCAAAAATTTTTTAGTTTCTGGTGACGATTTTCTCGGTCTGTTATAGGTAAATCGGCTTGAATTTTGATGTTTCCATTAACATTTACCTTAATTTCTCAAAAGTTTTGGATAAACCAAGACCTCAATCTGGTTATAAGGGGACAGGGAATTAACGGGTTTCGTAAAAATCATAGTTTAATTCTTTCAAGTAATATGTACAAGAAAAGTCATATTCCTTGTATTCGGTGAGAGAAATAATTGAGAGATGGCGAACTCTAGAACATAGCAGCAACATCTGAATACCTCATGCCATATGAAAGTGACCACTTGGAAACATTGTATATGGAACAGAAGAAGAAGAAGAAGAAGAAGAAGAAGAAGAAGAAGAAGAAGAAGAAGAAGAAGAAGAAGACGGTGGAGGAGGAGGGAACTATAAAAGTCCGGAAGACTTGGTAGATCCAGTATTTGAAGAAGAAGAAGAAGAAGAAGAAGGTGGAGGAGGATAAGGGAACTATAAAAGTCCGGAAGACTTGGTAGATCCAGTATTTGACAGCAAAAGAATGACTTCGCTAGATGTTCTTATTGTAGTGATGTAATCCCGCATTGTACAGGCTGTTTTACTTCTTCGTAGAGTAAAAAGCAATTATAGCAAACTGAAACTTTCCAAAGTTTATACAATATCAACAAGAGGAAAACAAAAATAAATATACTTCTTTTTGAATGTATAGTTCCTGGAGGCGCATTGCTTAGCAAGCGTCAGAAATTAACTCAAAAAACTTTTAGCCAACAACACGAGATAGAATACATATATTAACGATGTTATAATTAGTTTTTCATGTATAATACATTCATGCTATAACCGACAACTGAAGGAGAGAATCCAGCTTCAGCCATCAAGCAGGATTTAAACTTACGTCTTCCTGGTTGCTACGATCTCCTTTGCTTAAGTTAATTTGCACGTCGCTATTGATGACAATAATAGGTTTTTCACAAGATATATATATACTTGTGGTTGGAACTAACTTCCGAATTGGGGTTGGCAAAGATTTATGCTTAAAACTCTGATGACGAGCGTTTAAATATTTCTTGAAAGCTGAAGCTTAATTTGTGCACTTAGCTGTCAGTTACACCATAAAAATAGAAATTCCCTTTTAATCTTAGAAGATGATTGCTGAAAGCTAGTTATCTCCAGTTAATTCAAAATGGTGAACGTGAAATGTAAATAGGAATTTAAGGGCGCAAGATGGAATGAGCATCTACATAAAGAAGAGGAAGGTACATTCCATGTACTGAAAACCAAAGTTTAACATGAGTTAAGATCGTAATAATCCTTGTCGAGAGTATTTTAGTGGAACTGTTATTGTTTTCAATTTCTATTTAATTTAGGATGAAGGTTAGTCGCATATCCCATAAGGCATTTATTCTTACAAATGATGTTCGATTTTTCATAATCCTTTCGAGTTATTCAGAATACTGAATAAGCAATGATTTTCTAAGAAGGCGGAGAAAAAGGTTTCAGAGACATTTTGGCCTATAACCAGGCACAAGTAAAAATTGTGCATCTAGTTGTCTCTAAGATTGAAGTTTTTCTTTAGAACACAACGTTCAGTACATAAAAAAAATCGTTGACAAGTATTAGTTCAAAAGGATTTAAGATACCATTATAGTACAATAGCACTGATATATTCGTTGATTTTAATAGAACAGAAAGAAAAGTCAGTTGAAGGGAAAAACAAAGTTGGGTTCATATCTTTATGGAAACTCGTGATGGAACATCGAAAGTTTCTTCCATTTCAAGACAGAGCATCGCATTAGCTCACTTCCTGAAGACAATGCAAAGATTACACTTTTCCAAGATAAAGGCATCGCAGAGAGAAAAATGCATTCGTAACAGATTTACACAAGAAAAATAAGTTTCCTTTTTTCTCTTCTAGTAAATGGAAAGATTCTGTACTTTCAAAGTTTATACTAAAGATAATTGTTACGGACCAATTCTTAAATACTTGAAAAGTTTACTGCCGCCAGATTCAGGCGCATAACATTTAATTTAATGTCCTTTTATCATTATATTTATATAGCTTTAGCTGTAATAATATGATCTTCAGCAGAAACAGAGTGGAATAATAAAACATACGAAAACATTTTAAATAATTATTAACAAAAGAAAACCCCATAAACATATAAACATAGTAATGGAAAAAGTTACAAAACAATCCAAGTGAAAGTTACAATAGTTAACTAGGCAATGAAATTCTGAAAATTACAGTTTCTTAAACGGAGGTGAGGCAAGTATTATATAATTAATAATACTGATCCAAATGATCAGGGGGACACCCCAACGGGAACATCTGCAAGAGGGACAAATCACGTGGTTGCTACCAACAATCAACAACAGGGCTAACTTCCTCGTTGAGACTAATCCTCATTAACTATACATCGTCCGGGAATATATACCGTGCAAGTTCATTGAAGCATTCAGCTTCCACAAAGCGCGCTTCCACCATAAATTCGCTACCCTCGTAGCCAACGATGCACGATTCCCAGGACGACCACCGAAGTATAGCCAAAATAACACTCGCAACGCACAACTATCAAAACGTCCACCCTCTTCTACTGCAGAGTTCCGTGTCCCGCCTGAAGTATACCTCACGCCTCCAACGTCACCTGCTGTAACAGTAATATTGACATATAATTAGGGAACTATGGTATTTGTAGAATAGGTAATAACCCAAAGCAGTAGTTTTGGAAAGAACTATTTCCTACAAACTATCACGGGATCGTAACAATAATAATGCATTCTTTTGTAAAAACTTTAAAGACTTTTTCAAGCGCAACACAATAACAATAAAAAAAAAAAACCACTGTATTACTTAAACAAACATATGCTAAGTATCATTGCACCGAGAATTCTACAGTACTGAACCTCAAACGGCTTATAATCTTCGACTAATAGTCATAAAAATTTGCACCTTCTGTATCCATCTCATACAAACCCGACAGTAGTAAATAAGTGTTTTGTGATATCCAGTCTTTCTGGAATGTTAAAGCTTTAATTTCTCCTGTTCTTTCCTGTTTTTATGGATATTTAATGAAACAGGCAATTTTAGTGAACAAAACTTATCTCTGCTCTTGCAGAGGAAAACTTTTATTTGAACTTTTCAAACTATGCATAGTGGCAGATTCATGCCTCTGATGAAACAACTGTTTGCGGGCTATCCATGAGATAAGAAAAACTGAAGGGTTGCGAAATGAGGACATACATGGAAAAGGTGAAATATCAGCATAGCGTAAATATTGAGTATCAAGTTTTGAGAAGTTTTGATCAAGTAGAACAGATGCACAATAATATATCAGTAAGATATTAGAGGGGGAAAGAAGGGTCTTAATATCCTGGAAGAGCGAGATTTTGTGCAAGATAGCAGTAAATCGAGTACTGTGTGTAGGGCCGCTGAATGTGCTGTTGAAGAACTTTGTGTGCAGGTGTACTAAGCGATTAATACTGAGAATGTTTTATGCACCCCGGATTAGCCAGGATTCAGCAGGCTGTTGAGTTGCCTTTGTTCAGGAGCTGCCTGCTGTTACGGGAAAAGAATTAACGCTGTCTGTGCCTGTGCGTGGGGGTGTCTTGTCTTTGCTTACCTCTTATATATATATCTTATAACGAAATTCTTCGGTTAAAACAGGATATGTCTCAAGTATATAAGGCCCTTTAAAAAACTCTGGTTTAAAGCTAAGGACTATATTTTGGTAGACTAACTTCCACCCTTATCAAGGGTGGAAGTTAGTCCACCGAAATATAGTCCTTAGCTTTAAAAAAGAGTGTTTTAAAGGGCCTTTTATACTTGAGATATATAGCCATGTGTGCTCTTGTGTGTATGTGACGCGTCTTTGCCTACTTTTTGTAGGTGACGAGAAAAATACAAACACCCTATACGCTGTTTGGTATACCTATACACGACTGGATCGCCAGCATTGTTTTATAGTTCCTTCATTCATTCGGGATTGAGGATTCACTGTTCCAGCATCTCCTTACGTCATCGACTTGTTATTGTACGAGATCTGTTTCTCTTCCCTCACATGATGTGTCAATTAGGCACCGTTCTCACCCAGTATACTCAATTACATTCTATCGGCGAAGCAAAACGATCTCACAAACACTTTATCCGGCAACGTTCCCTCTGATAACTATCAAATGGATATTCATGTGATCTCCGACTTTTTAACTAGTCTATATCTATTTCCCTGCCTCATGGTAGTGGCTTATGTTTCCCTTTTCGACCTAATATCGCCTAACACTCACAATGGAAGTCCTTTCATCCGTCACTGAAGCCTCATTTCATTTCCTTCAACAAACGTATATTATCAACATGCAAACATCAACAACACATATTAATCACTCTATTTTTTACTTACCCCAAAAACAATTGTTGTGAATAATAACTATCTGCAATTTAGGCCTTATTCAGTTATTCACATTAAAAGTACTACAAAGTAAATAATATGTGAAGCGGTATTTAATTTTTTTTTTTTTTTTTTCTGTCGAAAAGTAAGGTTTCACGAGGCGAAGCGATACCGTTGATAGGCTTTGGTAAATGCACAATACGCAGTGGAATGTGAATATAAGTAGATTTAGTTAGTACCGTTGATTCTATAATAGAAATGGAAAAGCCCGGGGATCTTAAACAATTGCCAATTCAATGTAGGTGATAAAATCAACATTCTGTATTTGAAACTTAGTAGTCTTTTGAATATTTTCATGCTTATGGGAGCAGTCAACTACTTTAAGATACTGAATACTGTTTCGGCAAGTTTTGAGTTAAGTTTTGGATTAAATTAAGGAACAGTTATGAAACCTAAAAAGAATTGTTGCGATTATGTAAATCTAAAGAATAATACTTTTTGGAACTTCCATATTATTTGTTACTAAGCAAATTTAGCTCCCGAAAAAAAGTCATCCAATCCCAACAGATAAAGGTTCTGGAAAATAAACTAGACGGGTGTTCTTCCTTTTAACCATTATCTGCAAGTGGACAAAATTTCCAAAATATAAGTTTCATGTTGTCTCATTCCTTCTAAACACGTTCGAATGATAATTCAAATGTTAGAAACCCATGCAATACCGTACAGGATGTTCACGCGACTTGCGCTTATTCAAAAGGAAAAAATTCCTTTAGTAATCCTCTATTACCAAAATAGCCATTACCCATGACAAGAAAGTTGGACCTACCTCACTGAAGAGCTGAAAGACCTCTCCCTGATACATTTCTCGCAAGCTGCTAAAAAAAACAATAATAAAATAAAGTAAAAATAAAAATTCTTAAATAATTTTTTATCAAAGAGTTCTTTGATCACAAAACAGATATTATTTAATTATCTACGTTCGAACATTTTTCATAGGTCTACCTGTTCCAGTTGTTATCAGGAATCTACCGCTTTTCGAGGTGATTAGCAGAGATGCCAGTTCACGTACTCAGCACTCGGCAATACAGCACTTTTGAAATACTAGCTATATAACTAAAAGTCTTTTTATATTTCTAAGTGCTGATTTCGTCTAGAATGAACAAAAATATAGACTTTTAAGATTTATACTTATCAGAATAAAATTAATAATTGATGTGTCTTGATGGTAATTTCCAATCATTATTCAAATTAAAACATGCTTTAAGTATCTACGATTTACTGTCTGTTTATTTAGAGCTATTGTATTTACGCGAGTGCTCGGCTCGAGCTTTAGGAAATAATACCCAGAGCGCACCGGATTACAAGCTCTTCTGATCACTCGGTCAACGCAATACTTTTGCTTGTCATACTACTTCCCTGGTCTTCTAGAAGAAGCTGAGCAGGATTCTCATTCACCATCTAGAACCTGTAGAAAAAATGAAAGAAAGAACATCAAATGGTTACAGTGAGGTTTTTACTTTGAGGATTAGAGATTCAGCAAAGTGCAAAGTTTAAAACTAGGATTTATTAACGCACAATATTTCATGCCAAAGAATAACGTACCTGGCTAGAGCCTTTTTTATCTTTCTTTATTCAAAAAGGAGTTATTTTCTACAGCTTTCAGTAGGTTCCGAAATATGAATTCTTATCAGTAATCGATCAACAGCTACAATAAATTCTCAAAAACAAAACGTAGCGAATCAGTAAGTAAAGAGAAGAGCGCTCAATCTTCCAATTCCTCCGTCAATGGAAAAGCTCGGGATATAGAGGTATTCAAAATGACACCGACACAAGAGCCTAAGCGTCGCTGTGGGCCATAAAGTTATCCTTTATGTTCACTGAGGTGTGTCTTATCTGAAACGTACCAGAGAGAAATAGTTCCACGGTTAAGCATTTTCTCTGAGCTGGCTAAATGACACATGTCTTCCTATAGGTTCGAAAATGTGAATATGAATTTACTGCCGTACAAACTTACAAAAACATGCCAAACACATAACCACTCGCAATATATACTATTTACTACCTTTCCTTTTAAAGAACTGCAAAGTGCCGAGCCACAGTGTGTTACATATTGCTATATCTTTTCTTCTTTTTTTTTATTACGGAGTAAATGTCTTTCATTTATAAGATAAATACCGACATCAGTTAAATTGAAAGTAGGAATGAATATAGTGAAAGTAAGATGACTTCATATTAATCAGTATTAAAACAGTAAACATCAACATATGTTTTTCAATATCTTTTTTCTGACGTAAGATGGAATAGGTGGTTTCGTCTCTACTTTTTATTTTATTAAGAAACACCTATATTTTTGTGAAAACTATCGGGGTGGGGGCCGGGGGCGGGTGGGGAGAGACTCTAATTAAGAAAGAAAGAAATAAATCTTACATTAAACCAAATGGTTTTAAGTGAAAGATAAACAAGTTAGAAATAGCTTCACATAAATACAGTAAATGATTAAGACAATTTAAATATAAATATCAAGAAGAAGGGGGAAAAGAAATAAGACATTAATAGAGCGGAGGGCAAGTCTCTGACAAGCTTTTTTTTTGCCTTCCGAAGTGAAGCTACTAAACTGAACGATATAAAGACAGCCTTATGCAGAAATTATCCTTCCACAAAGTCGACCCATAAGTGTAATAGATCTTGAAAGGTAAGATATCTGAACCCTTTCAGACCAACGGAAATAAAGCAGGAAGGGGTTTGGGACGGCTGTAAACTATGCATTAATTTTGTTGGTGATTGTTTAAATCAGGGGTTCCCAACCTTTTAAAACTGATGAGCAACAAACCTGTTTTCTGAGTAACTGTGAGAGCACCACAATAAATTCCATAGTTTTGGGAATTAAGAAGCAGTCCAATTAGTTAAAAAAAAATAATTACTTGCATGAAAATAAAAAATAAATTTTTTTTATTGCTTGGGTATTTATTCAAAATTACTGATATTCACCAATCAGGCATATTTCCCATAACTGTCTAGGTATTATAGTGCTTCAATGGCACACACTGATTCATAGGTAATATGTTTACCTCTTAAGTCAAATTATATTTATATATAAAGATATAACTAAATTACCTTTATGGTTTAAAAACAAATTAAACATACGTTTGCTTTATAATATTTATATTGCTCATTACGTTAACATTTTGTGATATACGTAAAAAACTAAAAATAAACAAGAGAAATAAAAAAAAAATAAAAAAAAAATTCAAAGGATGCATTATTTCCTGAATACTGATACACAAGATAATTAGTTTCAAATGATGAGCATTAGAAAAAAATATTAAAAAAAATAATAAAGCAAGTCAACCTCTCCGCTACTTTGTGGATTCAAGAACTCTGCTGCTGAACTGCTTTGGCTAGTTTTTCTATATTTGCCTCCGCAGTGTGTACAAGCAACTCGCAAGCAGTGCTCAAGATGGTCCTGGCTGATTCTAGCTCTTTTCTTGTTCTTCATATTGTTCATGAAAGAAAATGCAGAGTAACAGACATACTTGGTAAATCCAAATAAACACAACATTTGTAGAGCTTCAACACGAAAGACAGGAAGCTTCGTTTATTTCTGGAGTTTTCACAAAAGTTTTAGTGATGTGGATGACTGGAGTTCACACAACTCCATTTCAGCAACTGGAATGTCGGGCTTAGAGAATACATTGTTTTATTTCTTTTCATCAGATTCCATTGGCAATGAACCCAATTGAAATCTGTCAGTTATGAACCTCCAGATTTTGAAACCTCTTCTGAAATATACTGTCTCTTACTTATGCTTGGTATGAATACTGACCGTCAGTGCGCTCTTGTAGCGTTTTGTGTAGTTCAGGAGAGTGATGAACCAAGCCCTCAGCCAGCTGGCATAATGACAGTTTACTCTGAATAAAGCTGAATTGTGTCATATAGATCGTCATTACCTTCTCTCACCCCCTTGCAAGTTTGTTTAGTGTTGTTCAGAGCAGTACAGCAAACACATATAAGAGCTTGTTGCCATTAGCATATATTTCATGAAATTTCCAGCGACATTTTCTCTGAAATAAAGGCCTTAACTTCGTTTAAATGCCTCCCGCACTCGTTAAAGAGCTTTCCCTTTCTTTGCTCAGCCTGCGAACATCGTCGTACGTGATCAGCTCATTATGAGAACTTTCCATTTCTTCTAGTAAACATTCTCAAAACCCTCTTATTAGGTGGTTTTGAAATGAGAAAGAAAGTTTATAGGTTTTACAATGTCTGACTTCTTCAGTGTGGGCTCGGTTGCAAACAACTTCAGCATGAACAAAAAAGTCAGTGAATGCCTCAGGCAACAGTTGATTGATAAAAGAAATTAATCCTTTCTGCCTTCCTATCGTGACGGAGCTCCATCTGTGGTAATTTGATACTAATTGCTTACATCAACTGTGTAGTCCTTGAAGAATGAATTAATACATTAAAATAACTTCGCAGAAGTTCTCCCCCAATTAAAGGCAAACCACACAAAAAACTCCTCACAACAGCCATCATCACTAACATGCCTAACATAGCAAAGAAATTGAGTCACACCTCCAATACAATCAAGGACTCTTCAACTGCAGTAACAGAAAAGACATAAAAGCCATTCTTTTAAGCAAATTTGCCTTAATTTTGCCCCGGAAGTATCTTCGGCCCGCTCATCAAATTTTTTTAGTTATATATATATATATATATATATATATATATATATATATATATATATATATATTATATATATATATATATATATATATATCATATATATATATATATATAAAACATATTAGGGAATAGAATACAGTTACTGTTTCCTGTAGTTTACATGCATTATGCAAAATAACCTCTATGTATTTATATTTTTCATAAAAAGATTTGTATGAACTTGTTAGGTTGGAGATTAATATTTATATGAAAAACGATATAATGATATATTGGAGAAAACAAAAATTTGATATTTGTGACAAAAAATTGAGGACAACATTTGAATGACTTTTCCGTGGGTTTAGGAACGGTGCAATTCACTCACTCAGTTGGTAGTATGATAAAACATTCTCTAACATGGCATACATGGGCATATGTTGCATTCGATAAGTTACTCATTATCAGTAAACTATATTTTCTTAAAACACAGAGAAATAAATAAATTATTTATAGTAAGATATAGCGATTCATAACAAAGATGTGAATGAAGCTGACAGCAATATATCCCTCCCTTGCAAGTTCATGAGGGGAAAGCAGAGTTGCTTCATAGAAGCTTTGAATCTGACCATTTTTCTCTTCACGTTCTCTTCTAATTCGGAAAGCGACGTCGTCGCCAGCCATATATCACCAAGATTCATTAAAAAGATCTATGACAACTTAGACGATTGGGGAGGGGAAGGATGTACCGATTTTTTTTTTTAATCTAATTTTATTATCCTTAATACGTTCTGTTTCATGTTGTTTTTGGGTGATGCAAAACATGCACATAAACATATACACACACAGTAATATACATGCATACATACATACACACATAAATACATACACATGTATATATACATACATACATAAGTGTATAGCATACGGTCGTTTATGACAATGGAGAATCATCAGTTTTGTGAAATTGCAGCTTACACGCATGAAAACATAACAGATATATCCGGATGGATATATTATTTACTAACATAAAATGTGTGACTCGGCATTTGGGTAGATTGAGTGATACACAATAATCTCTTTATAAGGAATAGACGACCTGTAGTCAGATTAAAGTACTTTGAAAACGGAATAACTGTATTATCCCTTTGACTCTCATTGCACATTCAACTATGCAGCTGCAGGTTGAAGAAATTTGCTCTTCAATAGGCGGTGACGAAACACGCCAGTCTAAGTTATTGACTTGGCCAACAAAAATGGAAAATCCTATGACTTGAAAGCCTGGCTCTTTGAAAGAAGAGCCAACGGTGCAGAATCAAGTTCTCTCTCTCTCTCTCTCTCTAGGATAAGCCCGAATTATGGCCTTCACAGAATAGCTAATGTGAAAATTGGACTGTTACAAGATTTTCTTCAATCGTAATATAATATCGAGTGAATTCTAGTTTTAGGGAATATACAATTTTCATTAAAAGTATTGACTATTAAAATTATATATTTCTACAAGAAAGACCGGTCATTTGTCAAAATATTTCGTTATTGGTTAGGGCGCCAGTATTACAGTAGCCGACTTTCTCTAGACTTTAATTGTTCAGCTCTTTTTACAACACATAAAACATGAAGTCTATGTCATGAATTGCCAAGTATATTTCTGTTTTACTAACCTTGTTTCTCTTTCCGGTCAGCTAACAGAACGGAAGACTTAGAAAGAAAAATGACGCGTTTTGAATAGAAATCTTATGATTATCAGAATAGTGACATGCGGTTCCTAGCCTTATGTTCTTTTTACTATATGGCATTATGGATAAGCTTGAACTTCTTGGAGCAAATGTGAGTGGAGATAGTCTCGTGGGTATGTATCTTGAAAGGGCAAGATTACTGAGAAAAAAACTGGTTCAAAAGAGATACATGAACGTCAAGACATCCGCGAGAGAGGAAATGGTAAGAAAGCGTTCTGAAGA
>NC_087220.1:18933257-18979799 GCF_015104395.2 Macrobrachium nipponense | reverse complement strand
GTATTTAATCACTTTTAGTGATAATTGTATTGTTTTTTGTTTTATTTTGGTCTTTTTAGCTTAAAAACAAATTAAACCATGCATTTTGAAACTTCGCTAATAAATGCATTTTAAAGACCACCTGAGAAGTACTTCCTCCTTCAACCCTCTTCTATCGTTCGAGTTACAACTACCATACTTTAGAACATTATATATATATATTACTATATCTATATATATATATATATATATATATATATATATGTATATATATATATATATATATATATATATATATATATATATTAATATATATATCATATTATATATATATATATATATGATATATATATATATATATATATATATATATATATATATATATATATATATATATATATATATATATATATATAATATATTTATAAAAATATATAAAAAATATATATATATATATACATATATATATATATATATATATATATATATATATATATATATACATATATTATTTATATAATATTATAATAATATATTATTATTAAGTATCAAATATATATATATATATATAGATATATATATATATTACTATATATAATAATATATATATATTTATTATTTATATATATATCGCACTTAGGAGTCCATAATAAAAATTCTTATTATGTGCGCTATTCCTAATAGTACACTCTCAGCCTCTAGTTTTTTCCAGATTCCTTTTCAGGGATCTTGGGATCGTGCCTAGTGTTCCTATTATTATTATTATATTATTATTCATTATTATTATTATTATTATTATTATTATTATTATTATTATTATTATTATATTATTATTATTATTATTATTATTATTATCATTCCATTTTCATATATATATATATATATATATATATATATATATATATATATATATATATATATATAAATATATGTATATATATATATATATACTATATATATATATATATATATATATATATATATAAACTATATATATATATATATATATATATATACTATATATATATATATATATATATATATATATATATATATCTCACGAAACAAAATACAGCATCTGCGTACTTAGGAGTCCATAACTTTTCTTTATTATGTGCGCTATTTTCCTAGGAGCACACTCTTCAGCCTCTAGTTTTCCCAGATTCCTTTTCAGGGTTCTTGGGATCGTGCCTAGTGTGTTTCCTATTATTATTATTATTATTTTTTATTTTATTATTATTATTATTATTATTTATTATTATTATGCATCTCAATTTTCTCTAATTAATATGAATATTTGCTGATAGGTCCTTCATAGGTTATTGTTTAATTCTTTCAAGCTATTTTACTTTGCCCTATTTTTCAGTGAATTTTTACGCTAGATCTCGATCTGGGACACCAGAGTAATTAGAGTTTTCTTGTCTTCAGAATCTTGGCCAGGGTGTATAATATTGACATTCCAAGGGGAACGACAGCATTTGGAGGTTTCAAAAAGTTATTCCATCTATTTGCTAAAACGCTTCGTATGAATTCCCTCGTATTCTACGATCACTTTTATTGCATATTTATGAGGATTTCGATAAACTAGGACTATGCATCATAATTTATTATATACAAAAAGTTTAATACATCTGTGTTTACATTAAAATGCAACTGCATCCAGTAATGTTGAAGTTTAGAGGTAGTTGCTATGAAATATGAGTGAAACTTACTATTTTTTTTATCAAGCTTTTTCTCACTGTTAGAAATGCAGTTCTAGTCATAAGTTTCCCTAGCCCGCATAATAGGTTTTTTTTTTTTTTTCTTTTTTTTTCTTTTTTTTTTTTTTGGAAGATGTGCAAAGTCGAAATGTGCTGCTGAAATGAAGACCAGAATGAAAACCGGAGAGGGAAATCAGGGCAACGAATAAACAGGTTTTGCAAGATTGGGTATTTTCTGTAATGCCTTGACACGGAAAATCATTTCGCGTAAGACCCCACCATTCCTGCCTCAAACTTTTACGTTATCTGCTTTTGCGCTTTCACACTTGATCTATCACATTTGTACTCACAAAGTTCCATTTTATGTTTGGTCCGTTTTACCTAATCTCCTTTTCGCCTGAAGCCCAATTTCCACTCTATATTTGCTTTTCCAAAATCCTCGAGCAATGTTTCTCTCCTGATGTAGCAGCGATGATTTTCCAGTTCCCTTTTCACCTTAATTATATTTTTCATAGTCCAGCTTGACTCCGACAACCATTCACCAGAAGTTTGCATTTCTGTGTTTATGGAAGCTCTTCTGCGTTCCCTTTCAGTTCCCTTTCAGTTCCAGCGATCTTTTTGCCAATTGGCTTTTAAAACCTTATCCTTCCCTTCTTAAGTAGATGGTTAAAAACTAGTCATTTTGATGACTAAAGGAGTCTCTCTCTCTCTCTCTCTATCTCTGTATGTGTGTGTGTGTGTGTTGTGTACTCATGCCTTCGTGAAACTTACACAGTTTCTGCTGTTCTTTCAAGGTCATTCTCATGGGAACTGTTCCGTTGAACACTGAATTATTACTGCTATGAATTCATGCTCCCATTTTCAGTCAGATTTTCTACCTCAAGAATTTTCTTTCAGTTTAAATTAATAATTTCCTTCAATATATCTGTGCTAGATTATTCATGAACATTATTTGAGTATCTTCCCACTCATGCAGATAATTTTATCTCTGATTATCTCTTTTCATTGCGTTTTGAAGCCCTTTAACTTTCTTTGTTTTTCTTTATTTGCCCATTCCCGGTTTAGTCTCTAAACTAAAGTAGTTGTGACAATATTTTTCTGGTTTTTAGAAAAACAGATCATTATGAATCGATTATTCAGTCTCAAATTTCTTCATTTTTTTACCACATTATATTATTAATTTCTCTATATTCTTTCTTCACAGGAGCTCTTCACCAGATTCTGATTCTTTTCTATCGTTTCTTCTCTCGTTTTCCTGATTTTTATCCTTTTGTCTCATCGATATGCCCACATCCATCACATGCAGCTTATTTTATTTCTCTCCTAGTCTTTCTTCTGGCCTCCTGTTCTCCCTTCTTGCTCTGCCTCCCGCATCATTTAGTCTACCTCCGGCATTTCCTCTTATTTCATTTTTACTTACGATTACATGCCATTGGATTGACAGTTATTATTATTATTACTATTATTATTATCCTTATCATTCGCCATTGACGTTTTTTTGCTCCTGACGTTTAGTATCCTTACCATAATTTTACTGTAAAATTCCTTGGTAAGTTCTTTCTCATTATGCTAATTAAGTAATTATTCCCGCTGTTTAACTCCAGACCGATCTTGCCCAAGGAAAAATAACAAACTCTTTCATTGGGAAACAACCTTAAGTGCTTAAAAAGTGGGCGGTTATCTTCATTATTTCATTAACTTTTAATGACACTATACATCGTGCAATCTCAATTATATTCTCTGCAGTAACATGTTATGCATCGCTTATGTTTGATCTCTCTCTCTCTCTCTCTCTCTCTCTCTCTCTCTCTCTCTCTCTCTCTCTCTCTCTCTCTTGAACGAAATAATGATATAAGAATGAAAGTGGTTGCTTCTTGAGGTATTCGAGAATAGAATCATTTAGCACAAGAAACAAAGTAAGGAAAAGTAACAGAATCGCTGCTAAAGATTTGGTCGATGAAAATAATGTTTAATGAGGCAAACTTTGGAAAAATCAAAGAGGCTGATGAGCAAATCTCTCCAACGTAGATGTGAGTCGTGGAGGTTTAAGACAAATGTGAGAAAAAATCAAATGTGATTAAGATGACGGGTAGAAACATGTAAGGCTTATTTTATGTTTTATTTTGCGATATTATTTCTTCGAAAATATAAATTTTCTCTTCTATTACTTTAGATATATTCCATTTTCAATATGTCTTTTCTCATGAACTCATCATAATATTGATTATTCACTTTATGCACTCGCTCTTTCTTGGTGCTTTTTTTTTCAGTAAATCAGTACTGAGTTCCATTCATGCAATGTGAATCCTGTCCTATAGATACATCAAGTCGTCAAGTGGCTGCTTCGTCATCTTCATTGTTTTTCCTTCGAGTATTTTGTGGATGCTCTCTCCGTTACCACTCCTCACCCACAGGCAATTTCCTCATCCCAACCTGCACAGGCGAAACGCTCTCTAAAAATACGAATTCGAAAATAGTATCTCCTTTTTTCAATTTATCGTCAACAGACTCTCCAACATCCACCTTGAGAAGACGCCTTCGCCTTCACCTTCAGCAGCACCTGTGAAATATTCGGGAAGCTTTTTATTGGTTTCCTTGGCTCTTTCCTTTGAAGAGCAGCTTTACTACGTTCTAAATTCGCTGCCATGACTCGAATTCATTTTACAGCCGAGGCTGAGAAGGAGAGAGAGGGAGAGAAAAAAAAAACACTGCTTGGTGTCGAAAGGAGGTCAGAATATGATCAGTTTTAATGATGAAAATTGTCAGACGTGGAGTTGATTAAATGCATAAGTAAAAAGCTTCATGTGCCCACTCTGCGTTTAACGTTATTTTCATTATCAGCTGAAGCAAAAGCATAAAATATTTGCGTGGTCTGGGACCAAAGGGAGACTGCTAAAACTCATTGCCTTTAGAACAGGAAATATGTTCATATAAAATTAAATATCTATTAGAGCCTGGAGATCTGTCGGAGGAGTTAAAAGTAATGAAAAGTTATGATAATGATACAGATTACTAGTACTATCATTAAGGAGATACCGTTTACATATAAATAAACGAATAGAAAAAAAAGAGGGTAAAACTGATTGAACATGCATAAGCAAATGGATATATCATCTTTAAGGAAAAGCAATTGATTCTAATTATCCTTTCACGGCCGGAATTTTAAACAAAGGGCATGAAAATATTCGTTAGTGGTCTTTTAAAGGTCACATTACAATCGCCACTTGTAGAATCACCCAAAAGACTGGTAGGTCTCAAAGTGTGCATAAGATGGCTAACCAGAGACAAAGCAAGACAGGAATAATTCAGCCAGTTAATTGGAACCTAACCGGGAAGAATGGATGCTGGTGTCCAAATGTATCCAGAAAAGTTATAGATTTGGTAGGGAAGGATTCATTTCCATATTACATAAGCCACGTTTATCCTTATAGATGTATGAGTTTGCTTACCTAAATATATTTTCATTTTAAACTCGAGGGGAACATCGAATCAAGACGAAGTGGCATTATCTATATGTATACATAGCATCACGGTCAAGTTATTCATATATTATATATATATATATATATATATATATATATATATATATATATATATATATATACATATATATATATATATATATATATATATATATATATATATATATATATATATATATATATATATGTGTGTGTGTGTGTGTGTGTGTGTATCTTAGAAACACTTGGAATAACATAAGATCAATGACTGGAACTTATATATCAACCAGCAGTTAAAATGGATATATTTTGAGAGTCACTTTAAATATGTTTTCATGAACGGTACCTAAAATACATTACATACAATGGAATTCGTAATAATTTGTTATCCAATAAGATGCTCCCTCCCCATGCGTCATCTCTGGGTTGCAAGGTACGCTCTTACATATTGTTTTGTCTTTGTAGTACACAGTATAACCAAACTGCATACCATCCATTCAGTGTTTCCGTTATAACATCCTATAATGTGATTGAAACATTTAATATCTTTTGTTTTAATAATAGCGAGAAAGATCGAGTAAATGTTTGATAACAGTAGAGAGAGAGAGAAAGAGAATAAGGCAAGCATGAATGTACATTTAGGCATCCAGGAACCATACTGGAAGTGTGTTGTTACGTCCTCCACCCCACCCCAAGCCAACTTACGCTGTGATGACACTCTCAATATTTGCGGATATTGAAGTATTTGCTCAGTGACACTTCCCGAGAAAGCAGATAGCTGATGTTTCCCCTTTCTGTATTTGTTCTTGGACTGACGCGGCTTTATGGAGTCGAAGTCGTTCCAGTCGTCGTTTACATGACAAATGATGGGAGCGTGCGCCGGAATCGAATGTCGACTACAAGAGAATATATTCTGATGATTTTTATTCTTAATAACTACTGCAAATAAGAAAAATTATGCAATTAAACATACAGACACTTATATATATATATATATATATATATATATATATATATATATATATATATATATATATATATATATATATATATATATATATATACTAGCATCTATACCCGTTTTCTGGACGTACATGTTTCCCCAACCAATGCTACTGCGCCACTGACCAGCTCAGTCAGGAACCGAATTTGAATGCAGTGCCCAATTCTGCCCTCCTTACTACTCAGGTTGCATTATGGCCACTATATTGTGGGAAGCCTGTTGTTACTTATAGAAACACTTCTACATAGATGTCAACTCCGATGGTTGTAAAAAATGAAGGGTATGAAAAAGAAGGGTTATGACCCCGTAGAAACAGCCCTCGAATTTAGGAATTTAACTAAAACCTTCGTGGAGAGAAGAATTTATGGTGAAAATTTGGTATCCCTAGTGTCTACTCCAAAAGTTGTAAATAATGAAGGGGTATGGTAAAGAGGGATTATGACACCCTTAGAAACGGCCCTCAGATTTTGGATTTTGACTAAAACCTTGGGTGGGGAAGGGGAGTCGATGGTGAAAATTTGGTAGCCCAAGCTTTCATGATTCCCTCTTTAAAGTATGATATCAAATCTCTGCTAGATTTAGTTTCTTAGAGTAATTTAACTGGCACATTACTGCACCAATTCCTACATCACTGGCATATATGGCCATATAGGGGTCTATTATAATCAGGTGTGTGTAGAAATGCTTTGTTTTTCAAAACAGCCTTCAGATTTTCATATGCATTTATGCATTTTGGAGTACATTTAAAGTTCTTATTTCCTTCAACAAGTTAGTTATAGGAGCTGCAGCGTCGTGAAATTTCGGATTGAACCTTCTAAAAAAACTGTACCATCTGTATAAACCCCTGGGCATCTTTCTTGGTTTTGGGGTATTGCATGTCACAGATAGCTGGGATGTTCTCTATTCTAGGGCATGACCTTACCACTTCCAACAACGTGTAAGAATGTGATTTGAGCTGAACCAAACTTGCACTGCTTTAGATTCACAACTAAGTTTGCCTTTCGGAGTGCTTCTAGAATCTTCACGATGATGAAAAGATATTCCTCGTAAGTTTGTGGAAAGATGATAATGTCATTGAGGCAGACAACACAATTCTCAGTGCCGACCAGGGCCCGTATTTATCAAAGCTCGCAAATCCTTAAGAGTACTCTTAAATCATTAAAACACTCTTAAAGTTATGAAAATTCTTAAGAGAATTTTACGAAGCCTCTTACGCGCTATGAGTACTCATATCTCAGGCCGAGATTTAAGAGTGGTGGAGGGGTCTCCTTAGTACTTAGGAGTTTCTCATAGCGGTAGTCACAGACTGTAAACACGGCAGACGAACAAGAACACCGCTTTCGCCGCCCGAGGAATTTTCGTCCAAGACTGGATATATTTGATGTGTATGACGACAGTGAGTTTAAAAAAAAGATATAGAGTTGATCAAAGTGGCCTCATGTATGTGACTGACTTGATCAGAGAGGCGATTGCCAACCGCACAGAGAGGTTTTCTGCGGTTTCTAACATATCAGTCTCTCTCCCTCTCAAAATTAATGGATTGATTAATTTGATCACATATATTGGCACAGGATTAGACACGAAGGGTCAAGAATGGAATGAAAATGAAAATCCTTAGAGTTTTTTTTTCTTTTTTGGTTAGTAGCGAGAGAGGAGCACTGAGGCCTATAGTACTAGTGCTTCACCTTCTTTGTTCATGTCTCATTTATTTGTGTATATATATATATATATATATATAATATATATATGAATATATATATATATATATACTATATATATATATATATATATATATATATCTATCTCTATCTACTTCTATCTATCTCTATCTATCTCTCTCATCTATCTATCTCTATCTATCTCTATCTACGAATCTATCTGTATCTATCCCTATCTATATTCAATTTCTATCTATCTATCTACCACTCTCTTTCTCCATCACTCTTATCTATCTACTCTATCTATTCTATCTATTCTATTCTCTCTCCCATTTAATGTATAATCCTCTATATCTATCTCTATCTTCTATAATTCTATCTATCTATCTCTATCTCTATATCTCTATCTACCTCTATCATCTATCTATCTATTCTTATCTATCTATCTATCTCCTATCGACTCTCTATCTCTATCTAATCTATCTATCATCTTATATATATTCTATCTATATCTCTATTCTATCTACTATATCTATCTATCTATCTATCCTATCTTTATTATATCTCTATCTCTATCTATATCTATCTACTCTATCTATCTATCGCTATCTCTAATATCTATCTATCTACCTCTATCTATCTATCTATCTATCTCTATCTATCTATCTATCTATCTCTATCTATCTCTCTATCTCTATCTATCTATCTATCTATCTCTATATATATATCTATCTATATCTCTATATCTATCTATCTCTATCTATCTATCTATCTATCTGTCTATCTATATCTCTATCTCTATATATATCTATCTATCATTATCTATCTTATCTATCTATTCTATCTATCTATTCTATCTATCTGTCTTCTTCTATCTATCTGTCTATCTATCTATCTATCTATCTCTCTATCTCTATCTCTCTCTCTATCTATATCTGTCTATCTTATCTATCTATCTACTAATCTATCTCTCTATCTCTATATCTTCCTATCTTCTATCTCTATATCTATCTATCTTTCTCTATCTATCTATCTATCTATCTATCTGTCTATCTCCTTATCCTATCTATCTCTATCTCTATATCTATCTGTCTATCTCCTCTATCTATCTATCTATCTCTATCTTCTATCTATCTAATCTCATTTTTCCTCTATCTATCTTCTTTCTCTTTCCTATCTATCTATCTCTATATATCTATCTCTATCTATCCTATTCTCTATAATCTATCTAATCTCTAATCTCTATATCTATCTATATATCTATCTATCTCTATCTATCTCTATCTATCTCTCTCTATCTATCTCTGTCTATATCTATCTATCTATCTCTATCTATCTATCTATCTCTACTTTTGAATTCAACAATAATATACAGATCACAAGGTTAATATCATAATTAATGAATATATTGAATTTTTAAAATAACTTTTTTTAATTAAATAATGGCGAAAATCGTATATTCATGGATCGTAGCACTATATTTTCCGCTATTGTTAGCGAGATCTTCGCTTAAAAGTTTCTCCTAAACATACCGTTTTTCATAGCTAAGAGATTCTCTCAGAGCGTTGATAAAAAACCACTATTGAAAGTTCCTCTAAACTATGAGTGATTGAGTGACTTAAGAGAGAATATTTATGAGATGTCATAGGAGCTATGATAAATACCGGCCCTGGAGGACTTTATTCATCAAGCGTTGGAAACATCCAGGTTCATTCTTTAAGCCAAAAGGCATGACGCAGTACAGATAGAACCCATCCTGCATGGTAAATGCAGTCAGTGGACGTGACTCCACAGAAAGGGGAACTAGTAGTCAGTAATACTTTATTGTACAATTATACAACTAAACCTTTTGTAAGAACATGAAAATTGTGTTAATAATGTTTGAACTTAATCCAGTCACTTCAACATATATAGGTAATTTTTTTTTTCAATTTTAAGGAAAACAGTTTTCTGTATTTGATAGCAAAGGTGTGACTCCTCCAGCTAGGGAAAATATGATTTATTAATGGAGGTTAGGCCTCCTCCTCCTCCTTCTCCTCCTCCAGTCAGGTGCTAACATTCTTTAAGTTTTCTATGGAGTTTGTCCTGAATATGACTTTTCTAGTGTCAAGTGTCAAATAGTGGAATCTTCACTAATAAAACAACATGATAATAGGATAAAACCCTCCAATGGGGCTTGGGACTCGGATCAGATAGATAACATCTTCCTTAAGGCAACAGTGAAGCGGATCAAGAAAATTAACAGAACCCGAGATGGTTCAGCAACATCTCCAGGCATCACCTAATGGCATATCTCCTACTATATATTTCACTAATGTAACTCCTTCTGTCATTCACTTTTTGATAAGGGTGGAAGTAAGTCCACTGAAATTAGTCCTTAGCTTTAAAACTGTTTTATGGGCCTTTTTATACTTATGTATGATTTGCAGGTTCGCCACAAGGAGGAGAAAATGAAAAACTAATTACCAAGTAATTTCGTGTAATTTTTACATATTTCCATGGTACAATGCACAAAGTAAGAGGACTTTTGAACAAAAGAAAACTTTCCATAAGAAAAGGACGAAAATCAATTCAAATTACAGTAAAAATACAAACTTCATACTTTAAAACCTCCGTAAGGGGTTAGTGCCGTCAGTGCACCTCATGCGATACACTGTTGGCGTTACTTAAGATTCTTTGCGGCGTGCCTTCGTCCCCTATCTACAACCACATCCATTTCTTTTACAACCACATCCATTTCTTTTCCTCATCTTACTTTCCACCCTTTCCTAACAATTGACTCATAGTGCAACTGCGAGGTTTTCCCTCCTGTTACACCTTTCAAACTTATTTTTCCTTTTCAGCGTTGAATGACCTTACAGGTCATAATGCATGGCCTTTGGCCTAAATTCTATATTCAATTCAAATCAATTCATATTTAAAACGAAAATTAGACATATAGCGTTAACAAAATTACATACAAACAAACGACATCTTTCAAGAAATATTTGTACACAATTGCTTAACAATTTCTTCAATAATGAAACCATCTAACTTAAGAAGACCAGAACTAATGTTCATTATGTCCCCAAGATAAAATTTTATAAGAGCAGACTCAATGATGTTACGTTTTACAGTAACTACTGTTATTATCAATATCGTTCGTGATCTCGAACGCTGCTTTTTAATACTTTTTATTGAAGTGTCTTCTGGACTCCTTTGGTCACAAGAAGATTTGGAAGACGCAAACAGATTTGAATAAGGACTATGAGAAAGGTAGCTAGAGATTTGCGTAAGATAAATCTCAGGAAGTGCATGGGAACAAAATTTAACGGAGGCCCTTTCATCACCTTTGGAGGTGATGATGATGATGATGATGATAAAATTGATTGCAAGTAACTGCAACAAATGCTTTGTCCAATGTACAAAGCTGTAAGTTATTATAGAAGATCTTATGACCCACGTTACAATAACTTTGCGATTTTCAATTATGCAACGTCTAGAGGTATCTTCATGAATGAGAACATATTCTCATCAAAAGCCTGCTTTGCAAAATTTCTTAATTTCTACACATCAAGGAAAAGAAATTGTATATTCCAGGTAACCTCTCTTTTATTCTCTCTAATTTTAATTTTTTTCATATGCCATATTTACAAGAAGAAATGCAAATTAAGAAAACCCCTACCGTCTCAAATTCCTCTTCCTCCCTATCTTCCAACTCTATCTGCGGTTAATGGTAAGAAGGAGAATTGGTCTCTAAGCTCATCTTTTCCAAGAGCAGCGGGGTCAAGCCTGATTTTTTCCCCTCATTCTTTTCTTTACTCAGGACTACGTAAGGAAAGTAGGGTTGGTGGAGAAATTGGGAGAAAATTGCTTTTGTTTTTTTGCTCGAAGTTTTATTTTTTAATATATATTTATAGGATAACCGATAGGAGTAGTCGAAACTAAAACAAACATAGTCTCATAGCATTTTTTTATGCTTTAAGATAAATAATGAAACAACTTTTTGTTGGGCAACGTTTACGGTTGTCAGTAAGATATATGGCAAAACCTAACATGAATTTCCCAAAGATATATATATATATATATATATATATATATATATATATATATATATATATATATATATATATATATATAGACATATACTATTATATATATAATATATATATATATATATATATATATATATATATATATATATCTATATATATCTTAGCTTTTAGTGGAACTACATGCTTGCTTCAAGTGGTAGAAATTTTGTGTTAATTTGAATTTTTCTTTCGCATCTAAATCAATGTAAAAATTTTAAGTCAGGGAATTTTAACAATTTCTCCGTCGTATATTTAATTTCAAGTCCATGACTTCTTAAGAGACCAGATTTCAAAGCTTCTTATATTCAAAACCACCCAAATTCGATACATTTTCTCATTGCACTATATGAATATATGCAAGGTTGATTGTTTACCTTGAATAAAAGACTGAAAAAGAATTAAAAAAACGATATTTCTACTTCGATATTCTTTTCAAGATCAGCACTCACCGAAGGAAGGAAGTTTACGTTGTCAGTACACTGCACATTGCGCGTTGTAAGCTTTATTAAAGCTTCCATCTGCCTGTCTAACCAACCTTTCTAAATATCACTTCCTTAAGCTTGCTCTTGCACTTACTCCAATCCAATACAAAGTCTTCAGAACGCTTTCTTACCATTTCCCCTCTCGCGGATGTCTTGACGTTCATGTATCTTCTTTTGAACCAGTTTTTTCTCAGTAATCTTGCCCTTTCAAGATACATACCCACGAGACTATCTCCACTCACATTTGCTCCAAGAAGTTCAAGCTTATCCATAATGCCATATAGTAAAAAGAACATAAGGCTAGGAACCGCATGTCACTATTCTGATAATCAGAAGATTTCTATTCAAAACGCGTCATTTTTCTTTCTAAGTCTTCCGTTCTGTTAGCTGACCGGAAAGAGAAACAAGGTTAGTAAAACAGAAATATACTTGGCAATTCATGACATAGACTTCATGTTTTATGTGTTTGTAAAAGAGCTGAACAATTAAAGTCTAGAGAAAGTCGGCTACTGTAATACTGGCGCCCTAACCAATAACGAAATATTTTGACAAATGACCGGTCTTTCTTGTAGAAATATATAATTTTAATAGTCAATACTTTTAATGAAAATTGTATATTCCCTAAACTAGAATTCACTCGATATATATTACGATTGAAGAAAATCTGTAACAGTCCAATTTTCACATTAGCTATTCTGTGAAGGCCATAATTCGGGTGGGCTTATCCTAGAGGGAGATGAGAGAGCGAGAAGAGAGAGAACGAGAGAGGTTAGAGAGAGAGAGAGAGAGAGAGAGAGAGAGAGAGAGAGAGAGAGAGAACTTGATTCTGCACCGTTGGCTCTTCCTTCAAAGAGCCAGGCTTTCAAGTCATAGGATTTTCCATTTTTGTTGGCCAAGTCAATAACTTAGACTGGCGTGTTTCGTCACCGCCTATTGAAGAGCAAATTTCTTCAACCTGCAGCTGCATAGTTGAATGTGCAATGATGAGTCAAAGGGATAATACAGTTATTCCGTTTTCAAAGTACTTTAATCTGACTACAGGTCGTCTATTCCTTATAAAGAGATTATTGTGTATCACTCAATCTACCCAAATGCCGAGTCACACATTTTATGTTAGTAAATAATATATCCATCCGGATATATCTGTTATGTTTTCATGCGTGTAAGCTGCAATTTCACAAAAATGATGATTCTCCATTGTCATAAACGACCGTATGCTATACACTTATGTATGTATGTATATATACATGTGTATGTATTTATGTGTGTATGTATGTATGCATGTATATTACTGTGTGTGTATATGTTTATGTGCATGTTTTGCATCACCCAAAAACAACATGAAACAGAACGTATTAAGGATAATAAAATTAGATTAAAAAAAAAAAATCGGTACATCCTTCCCCTCCCCAATCGTCTAAGTTGTCATAGATCTTTTTAATGAATCTTGGTGATATATGGCTGGCGACGACGTCGCTTTCCGAATTAGAAGAGAACGTGAAGAGAAAAATGGTCAGGTTCAAAGCTTCTATGAGGCAACTCTGCTTTCCCCTCATGAACTTGCAAAGGAGGGATATATTGCTGTCAGCTTCATTCACATCTTTGTTATGAATCGCTATATCTTACTATAAATAATTTATTTCTTCTCTGTTTTAAGAAAATATAGTTTACTGATAATGAGTAACTTATCGAATGCAACATATGCCCATGTATGCCATTGTTAGAGAATGTTATCATACTACCAACTGAGTGAGTGAATTGCACCGTTTCCTAACCCACCGGAAAAGTCATTCAAATGTTGTCCTCAATTTTTTGTCACAAATATCAAATTTTTGTTTTCTCCAATATATCATTATATCGTTTTTCATATAAATATTAATCTCCAACCTAACAAGTTCAATACAAATCTTTTTTATGAAAATATAAATACATAGAGGTTATTTTGCATAATGCATGTAAACTACAGGAAACAGTAACTGTATTCTATTCCCTAATATGTTTTTATATATATATATATATATAATATATATATATATATATATATATATATATATATATATATATATATATATATATATATATATATATATATATATATATATATATATATATATATATATATATAACTAAAAAAATTTGTATGAGCGGGCCGAAGATACTTCCGGGGAAATTAAGGCAAATTTGCTTAAAAGAATGGCTTTATGTCTTTTCATGTTACTTGCAGTTGAAGAGTCCCTTGATATTGGAGGTGTGACTCAATTTCTTTGCTATGTTAGGCATGTTAGTGATGATGGCTGTTGTGAGGAGTTTTTGTGTGGTTTGCCTTTAATTGGGAGAACAACTTCTGAAGTTATTTTTAATGTATTAATTACATTCTTCAAGGACTACACAGTTGATGTTAAGCAATTAGTATCAATTACCACAGATGGAGCTCCGTCAGCGATAGGAAGGCAGAAAGGATTAATTTCTTTTATCAATCAACTGTTGCCTGAGGCATTCACTGACTCTGTTTTATTCATGCTGAAGTTGTTTGCAACCGAGCCCACACTGAAGAAGTCAGACATTGTAAAACCTATAAACTTTCTCATTTCAAAACCACCTAATAAGAGGGTTTTGAGAATGTTACTAGAAGAAATGGAAAGTTCTCATAATGAGCTGATCACGTACGACGATGTTCGCAGGCTGAGCAAAGGGAAAGCTCTTTAACGAGTGCGGGAGGCATTTAACGAAGTTAAGGCCTTTATTTCAGAGAAATGTCGCTGGAAATTTCATGAAATATATGCTAATGGCAACAAGCTCTTATATGTGTTTGCTGTACTCTTGCTAAACACACTAAACAAACTTGCAAGGGGGAGAGAAGGTAATGACGATCTATATGACACAATTTCAGCTATTCAGAGTAAACTGTCATTATTCCCTGGACAGCTGGCTGGGGGCTTGGTTCATCACTCTCCGGAACTACACAAAACGCTACAAGAGCGCACTGACGGTCAGTATTCATACCAAGCATAAGTAAGAGACAATATATTTCAGAAGAGGTTTCAATATCTGGAGGTTCATACTGACAGATTTCAACTGGGTTCGTTGCCAATGGAATCTGATGAAAAGAAATAAAACAATGTATTCCCTCAGCACGACATTCCAGTTGCTGAAATCACTAAAACTTTTGTACAAGAACTAGACTTGTGAAGGTTTCTCGATAACTCCAAATATAAACGAAGCTTCCTGTCATTCGTGTTGAAGCTCTACAAAGTGTTGTGTTTATTTGGATTTGCCAAGTATGTCTGTTACTCTGCATTTTCTTTCATGAACAATATGAAGAACAAGAAAAGAGCTAGAATCAGCCAGGACCATCATGAGCACTGCTTGCGAGTTGCTTTGGTAAACACTGCGGAGGCAAATATAGAAAAACTAGCCAAAGCAGTTCCGCAGCAGGGTTCTTGAATCCACAAAGTAGCGGAGAGGTTGACTTGCTTTATTATTTTTTTATATTTTTTTTCTAATGCTCATCATTTGAACTAATTATCTTGTGTATCAGTATTCAGGAAATAATGCATCCTTTGAATTTTTATTTCTCTTGTTTATTTTTAGTTTTTTACGTATATCACAAAATGTTAACGTAATGAGCAATATAAATATTATAAAGCAAACGTATGTTTAATTTGTTTTTAAACCATTAAGGTAAATTAGTTATATCTTTATATATAAATATAATCTGACTTAAGAGGTAAACATATTACCTATGAATCAGTGTGTGCCGTTAAAGCACTATAATACCTATGACAGTTATGGGAAATATGCCTGATTGGTGAATATCAGTAATTTTGAATAAATACCCAAGCAATAAAAATTTATTTTTAAATTTTCAATGCAAGTAATTATTTTTTTTAACTAATTGGACTGCTTCTTAATTCCCAAACTATGGAATTATTGTGGTGCTCTCACAGTTACTCAGAAAACAGGTTGTTGCTCATCAGTTTTAAAAGGTTGGGAACCCCTGATTTAAACAATCACCAACAAAATTAAAGCATAGTTTACAGCCGTCCCAAACCTCTTCCTGCTTTATTTCCGTTGGTCTGAAAGGGTTCAGATATCTTACCTTTCAAGATCTATTACACTTATGGGTCGACTTTGTGGAAGGATAATTTCTGGCATAAGGCTGTCTTTATATCGTTCAGTTTAGTAGCTTCATTTCGGAAGGCAAAAAAGGTTGTCAGAGACTTGCCCTCCGCTCTATTAATGTCTTATTTTTCCCCTTCTTCTTGATATTTATATTTAAATTGCCTTAATCCTTTGCTGTACTTAGGTGAAGCTATTTCCAACTTGTTTATCTTTCACTTATAACCATTTGGTTTAATGTAAGATTTATTCATTTACAGAGCAAGGTCTTTCTTTCTTTCTTAATCAGAGTCTCTCCCCACCCGCCCCCGGCCCCGATAGTTTTCACAAAATTATAGGTGTTTCTTAATTAAAAAGTAGAGACGAAAACCACCCTATTCCATCTTACGTCAGAAAAAAGATATTGAAAAACTTATTTGATGTTTACTGTTTTAATACTGATTAATATAGAAGTCATCTTACTTTCTCTATATTCATTCCTACTTTCAATTTAACTGATGTCGGTATTTTATCTTATAAATGAAAGACATTTACTCCGTAATAAAAAAAAAGAAGAAAATATATAGAATATGTAACACACTGTGGCTCGGCACTTTGCAGTTCTTTAAAAGGAAAGGTAGTAAATAGTATATATGTGAGTGGTTATGTGTTTGGCATGTTTTTGTAAGTTTGTACGGCAGTAAATTTCATATTCACATTTTCTAACCTATAGGAAGACATGCGTCATTTAGCCAGCTCAGAGAAAATGCTTAACTGTGGAACTATTTCTCTCTGGTACGTTTCAGATAAGACACACCTCAGTGAACATAAAGGATAACTTTATGGCCCACAGCGACGCTTAGGCTCTTGTGTCGGTGTCATTTTGAATACTTCTATTTCCCCTCACGTTTCCTTTGACGGAGGAATTGGAGGATTGAGCGCTCTTCTCTTTACTTACTTATTCTCTGCGTTTTGTTTTTGAGAATTTATTATAACTGTTGATCGATTACTGATAAGAATTCATATTTCGGAACCTACTGAAAGCTGTAGAAAATAACTCCTTTTTGAATAAAGAAAGATAAAAAAAGGCTCTAGCCAGGTACGTTATTCTTTGGCATGAAATATTGTGCGTTAATAAATCCTAGTTTTAAACTTTGCACTTTGCTGAATCTCTAATCCTCAAGTAAAAACCTCACTGTAACCATTTGATGTTCTTTCATTTTTTCTACAGGTTCTAGATGGTGAATGAGAATCCTGCTCAGCTTCTTTCTAGAAGACCAGGGAAGTAGTATGACAAGCAAAAGTATCGCGTTGACCGAGTGATCAGAAGAGCTTCTAATCCGGTGCGCTCTGGGTATTATTTCCTAAAGCTCGAGCCGAGCACTCGCGTAAATACAATAGCTCTAAATAAACAGACAGTAAAATCGTAGATACTTAAAGCATTTTTTAATTTAAATAATGATTGGAAATTACCATCAAGACACATCCATTATTAATTTCATTCTGATAAGTATAAATCTTAAAAGTCTATGTTTTTGTTCATTCTAGACGAAATCACCACTTAGAAATATAAAAAGACTTTTAGTTATGTAGCTAGTATTTCAAAAGTGCTGTATTGCCGAGTGCTGAGTACGTGAACTGGCATCTCTGTTAATCACCTCGAAAAGCGGTAGATTCCTGATAACAACTGGAACAGGTATACCTATGAAAAATGTACGAACGTAGATAATTAAATAATATCTGTTTTGTGATCAAAGAACCCTTTGATAAAAAATTATTTAAGAATTTTTATTTTTACTTTATTTTATTATTGTTTTTTTTAGCAGCTTGCGAGAAATGTATCAGGGAGAGGTCTTTCAGCTCTTCAGTGAGGTAGGTCCAACTTTCTTGTCATGGGTAATGGCTATTTTGGTAGTAGAGGATTACTAAAGGAATTTTTTTTCCTTTTGAATAAGCGCAAGTCGCGTGAACATCCTGTACGGTATTGCATGGGTTTCTAACATTTGAATTATCATTCGAACGTGTTTAGAAGGAATGAGACAACATGAAACTTATATTTTGGAAATTTTAATTTGTCCACTTGGCAAGATTAATTGGTTTTGTTAAAAGGAAAAGAACACCCGTCTCTAGTTTATTTTCCAGAACCTTTATCTGTTGGGATTGGATGACTTTTTTTCGGGAGCTAAATTTGCTTAGTAACAAATAATATGGAAGTTCCAAAAAGTATTATTTTTTAGATTTACATAATCGCAACAATTCTTTTTAGGTTTCATAACTGTTCCTTAATTTAATCCAAAACTTAACTCATAACTTGCCGAAACAGTATTCAATATCTTAAAGTAGTTGACTGCTCCCATAAGCATGAAAATATTCAAAAGACTACTAAGTTTCAAATACAGAATGTTGATTTTATCACCTACATTGAATTGGCAATTGAATAACGATCCCCCGAGCTTTTCCATTTCTATTATAGAATATAAACGGTACTAACTAAATCTACTTATATTCACATTCCACTGCGTATTTTGCATTTACCAAAGACTATCAACTGTATCGCTTCGCCTCCTGAAACCTTACTTTTCGACAGAAAACAAAATTAAATACCGCTTCACATATTATTTACTTTGTAGTACTTTTAATGTGAAAAACTGAATAAGGCCTCAATTGCAGATAGTTATTATCCACAACACTTGTTTTTGGGGTAAGTAAAAAATAGCGTGATTAATATGTGGAGTTGTTGATGTTTGCATGTTGATAATATACGTTTGTTGAAGGAAATGAAATGAGGCTTCAGTGACGGATGAAAGGACTTCTATTGTGAGTGTTGGGCGATATTAGGTCGAAACGGGAAATATAAGCCACTACCATGAGGCAGGGAAATAGATATAGACTAGTTAAAAAGTCAGAGATCACATGAATATCCATTTGGAAGTTATCAGAGGGAACGTTGCCGAATAAAGTGTTTGTGAGATCGTTTGGCCTCGCCGATAGAATGTAATTGAGTATACTGGGTGAGAACGGTGCCTCATTGACACATCATGTGAGGGAAGAGGAACAGATCTCGTACAATAACAAGTCGATGACATAAGGAGATACTGGAACAGTGAATCCTCAATCCCGAATGAATGAAGGATCTATAAAACAATGCTGGCGATCCAGTCGTGTATAGGTGTACCAAACAGCGTATAGGGTGTTTGTATTTTTCTCGTCACCCACAGAAAGTAAGCAAAGACGCGGGCACATACACACAAAAGCACACATGGCATATATATCTCAAGTATAAAAGGTCCATCAAAACACCCTGGTTTAAAGCTAAGGACTATATATTTCGGTGGACTAACTTCCACCCTTGATATGGGTGGAAGTTAGTCTACCAAAATATAGTCCTTAGCTTTAAACCAGAGTGTTTTAAAGGGCCTTTGTATACTTGAGACATATCCTGTTTTAACCGAAGAATTTAGTTATAAGATATATATATAAGAGGTAAGCAAAGACAAGAAAACCCCACGCACAGGCACAGACAGCGTTAATTCTTTTCCCGTAACAGCAGGCAGCTCCTGAGCAAAGGCAACTCAACAGCCTGCTGAATCCTGGCTAATCCGGGGTGCATAAAACATTCTCAGTATTAACAGCTTAGTACACCTGCACACAAAGTTCTTCAACAGCACATTCAGCGGCCCTACACACAATACTCGATTTACTGCTATCTTGCACAAAATCTCGCTCTTCCAAGATATTAAGAACCTTCTTTTCCTATCTAATATCTTACTGATATATTATTGTGCATCTGTTCCACTTGATCAAAACTTCTCAGAACTTGATACTCAATATTTACGCTATGCTGATATTTCACCTTTTCCATGTATGTCCTCATTTCGCAACTCTTCAGTTTTTCTTATCCCATGGATAGCCCTCAAGCAGTTGATTCATCAGAGGTATGAATCTGCCACTATGCATAGTTTGAAAAGTTTAAATAAAAGTTTTCCTCTGCAAGAGCAGAGATAAGTTTTGTTCACTAAAATTGCCTGTTTCATTAAATATCCATAAAAACAGGAAAGAGCAGGAGAAATTAAAGCTTTAACATTCCAGAAAGACTGGATATCACAAAACACTTATTTACTAATGTCGGGTTTGTATGAGAAGGATACAGAAGGTGCAAATTTTTATGACTATTAGTCGAAGATTATTAACCGTTTGAGGTTCAGTACTGTAGAATTCTCGGTGCAATGATACTTAGCATATGTTTGTTTAAGTAATACAGTGGGTTTTTTTATTGTTATTGTGTTGCGCTTGAAAAAGTCTTTAAAGTTTTTACAAAAGAATGCATTATTATCTTTAGTATAAACTTTGAAAGTACAGAATCTTTCCATTTACTAGAAGAGAAAAAAAGGAAACTCATTTTTCTTGTGTAAATCTGTTACGAATGAATTTCTCTCTGCGATGCCTTTATCTTGGAAAAGTGTAGTCTTTGCATTGTCTTCAGGAAGTGAGCTAATGCGATGCTCTGTCTTGAAATGGAAGAAACGATCGATGTTCCATTACGAGTTTCCACAAAGATATGAACCAACCTTTTTGATTTCCCTTCAACTGACTTTTCTTTCTGTTCTATTAAAATCAACGAATATATCACAGTGCTATTGTACTATAATGGTATCTTGAATCCTTTTGAACTAATACTTGTCAACGATTTTTTATGTACTGACGTGTGTATCTAACAAAACTTCTCTCTTAGAGACAACTAGATGCACAATTTTTACTTGTGCCTGGTTATAGGCCAAAATGTCTCTGAAACCTTTTTCTCCGCCTTCTTAGAAAATCATTGCTTATTCAGTATTCTTCCGAATAACTCGAAAGGATTATGAAAAATCGAACATCATTTGTAAGAATAAATGCCTTATGGGATATGCGACTAACCTTCATCCTAAATTAAATAGAAATGGAAAACAATAACAGTTCCACTAAAATAATCTCGACAAGGATTATTACGATCTTAACTCATGTTAAACTTTGGTTTTCAGTACATGGAATGTACCTTCCTCTTCTTTATGTAGATGCTCATTCCATCTTGCGCCCTTAAATTCCTATTTACATTTCACGTTCACCTTCTAAGATTAAAAGGGAATTTCTATATTTATGGTGTAACTGACAGCTAAGTGCACAAATTAAGCTTCAGCTTTCAAGAAATATTTAAACGCTCGTCATCCGAGTTTTAAGCATAAATCTTTGCCAATCCCAATTCGGAAGTTAGTTCCACCACATAAGTCTATTTTAATATATATCGTGTGAAAAACCTATTATTGTCATCAATAGCGACGTGCAAATTAACTTAAGCAAAGGAGATCGTAGCAACCAGGAAGACGTAAGTTTAAATCCTGCTTGATGGCTGAAGCTGGATTCTCTCCTTCAGCTGTCAGTTATAGCATGAATGTATTATACATGAAAAACTAATTATAACATCGTTAATATATGTATCCTATCTCGTGTTGTTGGCCAAAAGTTTTATTTTGAGTTTATTTCTGACGCTTGCTAAGCAATGCGCCTCCAGGAACTATACATTCAAAAAGAAGTATATTTATTTTTGTTTTCCTCTTGTTGATATTGTATAAACTTTGGAAAGTTTCAGCTTGCTATAATTGCTTTTACTCTACAGAAGTAAAACAGCCTGTACAATGCGGGATTACATCACTACAATAAGAACATCTAGCGAAGTCATTCTTTTGCTGTCAAATACTGGATCTACCAAGTCTTCCGGACTTTTATAGTTCCCTCCTCTCCTCCTCCTCCTCCTACTCCTTCCTTATTCTTCTTCTTCTTCTTCTTCTTCTTCTTCTTCTTCTTCTTCTTCTGCACAGGGTATTAAATCATAGAAAGAGGAAACTTTCAGTTAGTTCTCCAAGATTAATTGTACACTTCCAAACTGATGTGTCATATTTACCTTTAGGGTTCCATATACAATGTTTCCAAGTGGTCACTTTCATATGGCATAAGGTATTCAAATATGTTCTAGGTGACCTCGAGATCCTCCACCGAGCCATCTTGCAACTATATTTCTCTCACCGAATACAAGGAATATGACTTTTCCTGTACATATTACTTAAAAAAATTAAACTAAGTTTTTTACGAAACCCGTTAATTCCCTGTCCCGTTACAGACAGATTGAGGTCTTGGTTTATCCAAAACTTTTGAGAAATTAAGGTAAATGTTAATGGAAACATCAAAATTCAAGCCGATTTACCTATAACAGACCGAGAAAATCGTCACCAGAAACTAAGAAATTTTTGAGGTACCATAGGCAAACGAGAATTTTTTCCCGTGGGACATATACCTTGAACACCATAAATGTAATAGGATATCAAAATTTATTCATTAAAATTGTCATTAAGTATAAATGCGAATCAAGCGAAGTTTATTGCGATCTATAGTCGATTCAGTGCTATCTAACACTGCTTGTGAAACAGAAAACCAAATTGAATTTCGACACTTCCCAAATATTTACATAGCAAATGGTCCCTTGAGCGTGGTATGACCTTTGTTGATTCTGTATAACTTAAGGTAACAATGCAGCAATTGTTATAAAAAATGAATGTATTGCAAATAAAAGCCTGAGGAAATAGTTTATGTCAAGATACCGGCGCTGCAGAAGAAATATGGTTCTTGAAATGAAAATGGAATGAATTTCAAAATTTAAATGGAAATATACGTTTTTTTCTTTTTACTTGGAAATATGGAAATATTACACTGCTAGAATGCATCTACAAAGATGAGGATCTCACATAAACCCGGAGGACTAACAAATCATCTCTTTCACACACTTAGAAAAATAATGTCTTGCATAGTTTTAAAGGTGAAAGAACCAAACAAGCCTTATTTCAAGATAATACTCAGGATGACATACGAGTAAACAAGATACCGATGAGAGAAGAGTAGGCTGAAAAATAAGTCACAGAGTGTAATTTTTTCACAAGAATAAAAGCTACAGAGCCATCAGAATAGAAGAGAAAAAAAAATATCTTTTAAAAATTGTGTAAAACTTTATTGACAAAGAACAAGATATGTATTTCTCTTCAGCCTGAGATAATGTAAGGACGTCTGATTTCAACTTTGTTGTCGTTGTTGTTTAAGATTAAGCCAGCCTTGTGCTGGCATGGGCTCTTGCTCCTGGAGCAGCCCGTAACTGGATCATTTGTAAAGATACAAAAAAACAGTGCATCTACTTTGAAAAACATTGACCATAATAGTACAAAAGAAGCAGGAATCGCAGCAGGAGGAAATGCTAGAGAAGACTTTACTTATTCTCTTGAGTGAATGCCTCGGGAGAAGCAGGGGTGAGTAAAGCAAAGTCAGAAGGAGAGAATGTTATTACAGAGAAGGGAATATGGCCTGGATACTGTTTCTAAAATCTTACTGACATTACAATCCATGAGGACATGGTTCCGGATTTAAAGAAACATCCAATGGAATTTCCAGGACAAAATTTTGTAAGTAAGCTGATTAGGGTATCTCATAGTGCTCTTACTGGTGTAGTGATGAATGAACTGATGATGGAGGGGTGATGGGAGACAAGATAGCTATATAAGGACATACAAGGTCAAAAGATACTATTGTAGTTTAGGTCTCAGGTTAAGATTATATGAAGTCTTCATGATCAGACCATGTCCACGTGCATACATTTAATTTTTCGTTTTACAACAGGCCATGTCAGAGGATAAACAGATATAGATAGTTACTGCAAATTTATGGAAAAATAGAAAAATACATATTCATGTCGTAAGGATGAACAACATCAAATCATTCGGATATTACAGTTCACTTCAAATTTCCCGGTGACCCACATAAGTAATTTTCGGTCATTCGTCATTCAATTTCGCATTTGGTACAAAAATGGCAATTTTATTGCTTTCATTTGACTTTTTTTTTCTTTCTTTTTCTGCCTTTTTTAGCGTGATCAAACGGGCGCGGGATTGATATTCGCAACCATTTCACTTTTCAAATATGCAAAGTTTTGGGAATTTTCCACATTGGTTATGTGAGTTATAAGCTGAATAAAAGATTAATTTATTTTGATTTTTTCTAAAGAATTGGAAACCAGTTAGTGTTCTGGTAATGGATTGACTCTCGATATTTTGAATTTCATTTTGATACTCTATAAGTCCTATGCATTTATTATCATCCCTTAACTTGAAAGTAACTTAATCTGTCGAATTTTTTCAACAGATGAAAAAATCTCCAAAACCCGGTAAAGTGATTTTTCTGTAAATAAATAAATAAATAAATAAATAAATAAATAAATAAATAAATAAATAAATAAATAAATAAATAAATAAATAAATAAATAAATAAATAAATAAATAAATAAGATTATGATTTAGAAAGGTGCAAATTCTCACCTTGGCTCTGCTTAATGAGAAAAGAATGAAATAGAAAGTCTACCTGATGATTGAAATGTAGAGGAATTACAAGAATATGCTCCAAGACCACTTGGAGTAATAGTCAAGAGGCAATATTCAAATTGTAGCCTAAAAAAGCTACTTATCAATAACCACCTTTCTGAAATAAGCAGCTCATTAAAAACATTTATATTACTTGCTTGGCGTAACAAAATCCAAAAAGATCCAGATATAGATATGTCTATAACATGTCTTACCTGGTGACGTTGATTATGCACTCACTATGTATCTACAGACGTCTCTTTCAGCTTCTAAAATCGTCAAGACGAAAATTTGAATTTACAGTCCCCATACAAAAGGAATTAACTTTCGTTTAGGAACATAACATAACACGGTTCACCAAACCATTGATGTCATGTGTCTGGGACAAGGAAGCAATTGCAAGCAACTAGGCTCTTGCTCGGCAACGGCTGCTGTCATCTTCATGAGTGATAGTTAAGATAAGAAAAACGGTTCGGATGACTCTGTCTTAAGCCTGTTGCAGAGTGCTAAAACTGGCAAGCGAAAGCTCCATGTTCGTTCGGCAAAATATTGCTTCCTTTAAGCTTTTATTCAATAATCTTTTACGAAAGATTTCACCAAATGTCGAACTAAATAAATTTTCATCTAGATTACACTGCTTTAAATTATACAAAAATTCTTTGTGCAAGAAATGAGAGATGTATTATATCAATGCAACGTATCTCATACTACTTTTGGAACAATTATACAGAAATTGAAGGAGACTTTTATTTCATCCAATACCACAATGGTCCCTTTGGCATATTATTCTTAAATTAAATAAATATTAGAAGCTCACGCACGAAAAGGTGAAAGGAAAGTTCGTGGGCCGTGAACTTTCGTATTTATTTCAAAACCTGATCATAGTAACAAGTACCCAATAAGGTTTTTTGTTGATTGAAACAATCAACTTTCATTCTTAATTGTTGCGAGCTTTTTTGACAAACTTTTCACTTTCTTTGCTGAAGTTCGGTTGCCTATTTTTGAAAAGGCCAGTTTTCGTTTGTACTAAGTTTTCCTCGGTGTCAATTTATTTATGAAATATTTTTTTTATGAAACTACGTACTGCTTATTTTAGAAATAATAATAAATCTAGTTCTCTAAAACATTTTTTTTAAACTTATGTACATGAATAAAAGGAAAATGCATTTACGCAAAAACGAAAAAAGCTATTGTAAAATTACGTTTTATTCCTAAACAGTTAACGATAAATGGAAATGGTTAGTTCGTTTGTGAATTTTCATTTTAAAGAACACTCGGCAGAGGCAGGTTATTTTCTCTAACTATTTTCGTTGGAAACTTTGTTTGTCTCCTTGTATTTAAAATACTCAGGGAATTTCCATTTATGGTCCTGCTTTCAAAACTCATAAGGTGTCGAGACGAACCTTTGAGCATTGTGCGTTCAAGATTATTATTATTATTATTATTATTATTATTATTATTATTATTATTATTATTATTATTATTATTATTATTACTGCTACAACAGCAATACATCCCATGGGAACAATATTAATAATGAGAGAAAAAAATAGTATTAACTGAAGCACTATTTTTAGACTCCATAAAAAAGAATTAATTTTAGGGTCTACTAGGCCACACCACTCGCTTTTATATTGTCATAACGGCTGGGTGTTTAATCAAAACGATTGGTATTATGGAAGGTTTCAGTGATTTCCAATATTTCGCTCTAATTATTTAATCACATAAAAATATATAACCAGGTGAACATTGTCACTATTTTTATGACCTGAGTCCCAAACGTAATTGCGTTTCTTAATGAGGTATCATCTATTGGGATATTGCCATATGACAAGAATATGAATCCAATGAAAATATAAATATATATTGCTCTCTGTAGAGGCTTTGATTATTTCGTTGTGAATTACTAATCACCTCTTCACTATTTGCTTAGATTTAACCCTGGCACCTCTTATCTTCTGAAATGAACGAAAAGTTGGAGAGCATTTCTTTTTATTTACAGACAAGCTAAAAATATCTTACGCATTCCCTGTTCTTTAAGTGGCAGGTACGTATTTTTCGTAATTGTATTTATTTTTTTCTTTTATCTACCTAGATTAAATAAGATAACTGTTTTGCAAAACCTGTTGACCTGCTAGTTCACATAAATACACAAGACATATAATATAATAGTCATGGATTCTTGTTTTATATTTTTTGGGTAACAGGACTCCGTGGTTTCTCTTCTGATTTCGTTCTTTACGTGTATAATTAATACATTTTCTTAAGTGATTACAGCTGTTTATTCAGTTCTGTAGCTACTGCTATTACTCACCCTCTGAAAAAGCTTAGTCTTTTACTACAGCAAATGCAATGTCTTGCATAAAAAAGATTCGAATTTAGACGATTCTGGTTCGGTAAGTCAAGCTAACTATGTCCCCAATAATATACTTGTATGTTTATATGTGTAAACAGAAAATCCTTATAATCTTCTTATACCAATAAAAAACGTGCCAGTTTGCTTCGACAATATATCAACAAGAACACACGAAAGACGAGTTTGTATAATAAAAGTCTACTCAGATCAAATACAAACGAGCAATGGACTTTCAATAATTATTTAGTTTTATTTCACTGGTAAATGATAATAATAATAATAATAATAATAATAATAATAATAATAATAATAATAATAATAATAATAATAATAATAAAAAAAAAAAAAAATAATAATAATAATAATAATAATAATAATATCCTACATTGTTCCTCGCCCAACACAATGAGAAGAGCATTAAGTGTCAGCTAGGGTCCTGTGGGAATGAAAGAGTTGGAAGACCCTGACCTACTTGGATGTAAACAATGAAGCGGGATGCTGGAGATGAATGGGATCCTATGGAAGTCAAAGGAATGGAAGGATATGAATTGTGGAGTTTCCGAGGACCTTTGTATCATACCGTGTTGGAGATGTGGTGTTGAGATGTGGTGTTGAGGTTTCAAGAGAGAAACTATTGTCCTTATTTCTTATAAAAACAAGGTGAATTTCTCTTTTTTGGATTTGATACTCCAACTCTCTCTTCATTTGATGTGTTTCATGCAAAATGCAGTCCAGTACTGAATTGAGATGTCGTACACAAGCTCATTGAATAGTGTTCTGTTAAGAATAAACTACATTTGTAGATTAGCCGTGACTGAACAGGGCCATAAAATGTATCCTAATACAATTTGTAAAATTGGTAAAAGTGATAAACATCTAAGACGGAAATTGGGACGATCATTCAGACAGAAATGCTAACCATTTGTCTCAGCTCATACTGCACGAGGGATACAATAAAAATACAGTACCGTCCAAAACTATCCCCTGTAAATGAAGGATCCTAGTCATTCCTGTTTACTGTATCCTTTACTCACCCTGGCTGGTAGGATGACCCAAGACAGTAGTGTACTTCCGTGAGGTCATTTTAACACTTCATCAGTCCATCTACAGCGCAATAACCCCCCAGGATGACGACGGGAGACTGAAAAGAATGAATTCCCCAACGATACAGATGCTTGGCCATGTTCCTCTGGAAAGTTTAAGTGCGCTGCTATAGACTGTTATATTTGAAGACGAGTTTAACTCAGTTTTTCCCGAGTCACTTCCATGCTGGCCAGTACAGTATAATTGTACCTCCCAAGCAATTACATGTGGGTGGAGAAATGAGAAACTAGTGATTAAAGGCTCCCTTGCTGTCATATAAGGCCTTCAAAAAAGTATGTGATCACAGTGGATTTAGCCAAGACTCCTGCCAAAAGAGGCATCACGAGCGAAAAAAAAGAAAAAAAAAAGAAAAGATATATTATATATATATATATATATATATATATATATATATATATATATATATATATATATATATTTATATATATATATAATATATATATATGTATATCATCATCATCATCAGCCGTTGCTAGTCCACTGCAGGACAATGGTCTCAGACATTACTTCCACCCCCGTCTGTTTATGGTCTTTCTATGCCAGTTTATATCCGCAAATTTACTTATCTCGTCAATCCATCGTCTTATCTTCCCTCCCAGGCATCGTTTGTAATCTCTGTTTCTTAGTGTTATTCCCATCATTATTCTTTTCATAGCTTTAAGTTGTAACTAGCTTGTGTTCTAAGGCTTTAGTAAGGCTCCAAGATTCTATCGCATAACTTAATACTGGTAGGACCATCTGATTAAATACTTTTCTTTTTAGAGAAAGTAGATTTTTTTTATGGAAAATATACAATACCCATGACTTTCTCGCCGTTTACTGGAACAACTTCTTTAGAGATGATCTGACCTAAATATGCAATCAGCTTCATCAAGAAATCGCATTTGGCTAATTTAACCTTCAGACCGGCCAATCTTAGTCTCCTAAGGACTTTCCTAAGTACCTCTAAATATTTCTCTATAGAATCTGTAGCAATCAGGATGTCATCCATATAAACGAAAACAAATTTCCCTAACAACCCATGTAAGACAGTATTCACTAACCTCATAAGAGTAATAGGACTACCTGACAAACCAAAAGGCATTTAAGGTAATCTTATAATGTCCTTTGGGGATAAAGAACGCAGCGATCTCACGACTCTCCCAGCTAAGTGGCATTTGCAAAAACCTTTGCATGAGATCAACTGATGTTTAAAAATGTTTACCCCCAATTTCCACAAACATCTGGTAGACATACCACGGTATACCTATCTGGAATGGTCTTCTCGTTTAGCTTTCTAAAATCCACACGTTCGCGGATCGAGGCATAATTCTTAGGTGTAGTTCTTCTAAAAATCAGTCAAGGCTGCATTTATTAAAAAGAATAGGAATTTCGCAGATTCATTCAGTGTCATAAAGAAAAACAGACATAAACGTCAGGTACGACGTCCTGTGACAGACTTGTTGGCAAAAACTATTTCAATACTCCCGTGTAAATTAAGTGTGTAAATATGGCTCCGAAGGTTTCCATAATGTTTACGAGTGAAGGGAGAGTTCCATATCAAGATCATTGTGCTAATTAGGTTAGTAATTGTTTTAAATTTAAAATTTGACACATATAGGCCCAAAATTGTTTTCTCCTTTCCATTAAAATGGTCAATACTGACTTTTTTATGATGTGTTACGAGTGAACACCTAAAGTATACTGCTGTTTCTTTGCTTCATTGTATGTTTATTAGTCTAATTTCATTAGAAAGCTAACTTACATGGGATGTGAGCAAAGAATAAATATGCACAATCTAATATCGTTTCTTTTTTTTTTTACCAGAATGCTGCGTGTTATTTTATTCTCATTTTAAAAATGAATTGCATTTATGATACAAAATCATTATAGGCCTATTTTTTTACATTATTTCGCCATAATGAATATTTATCCTTATTTAAAATCTAACTTGTAAATATAGTTTATAACCCCGAATAAACATACACAGGCGTAACCTGCAACTCCCAAGCAAAATCTCTTTCATACAGATTTCAATGACATCTACATGACATCCAGCAATGATGCTGCTACTGTCAGTCGTCATTATACACAATTATCTGTTCCTGCGGAAAATGTTAAAACTATAAATATGTATTTATTCTGACATCCGTACCAATTATTAAAAAAAAAACAAATTAGTCCTATAAATCATCCACTTAGGTATCAGAAATTTTAGCCGTAAAACTGAACACTTCCTAACTGGTATACATTATTTGTCCAGTGACGGCAAGCGAACTGAACCAAGAGAGTTTTTCCCCACATTAACGTTGACATGTGCTTGTGCAGGCGGTTTGGCCGGAGACTTATCGACTGAGATGAGCTATATGTCCAGGCCAAGTACAAAGGCGAGAAAAACTGTTTAGGTTGTTCACATTAACGTTCAGTTTTGCCAGCGCAGGCTGACTGAATGTTAGTGGAGGCCTTAATAGACTCCAATCCCTCCTGGCAGTGTTTTAACCAAATAGTTTCGACTTTAAACAGACCATCAGGTTTGAATAATGCACCACTCACTCAAAACAGAAAATATCAGTAACTATAGTTGTTCGGACAGCAATAACAAATGAGATTTCTATAAAGATGACAATCTATTTTTTCTATGCTTTTAAATCTGTTAACTAAAGAAATGGAAGGAATCGCTTTCTTAGACAATGAGTATCTTCCTTTTTAATTCTTGTATCCCATTGACTCCTACAATTCACTGATAAGTCAAATAAATAATTGATAAGCAGAATTTAAGCTGTAAAAAGAGATGAAACAAGCATACAGAATTAAGTATAGCGATTTGGAGGACATCTCATAGGTGGAACACCTGTTTCTGTACAAAATATACAAATTTAAAATAACTTCGTATGGCATGCTCATGTCATATAACTATGGAAGAATTGTTTTCTTGCAAAATTCCCATATGAAGAATCTGTCTTATGTCATTTCTTGGATGAGTCATCTTCATAAGCATAACACTACTTCATTCCTTTTCCTTATATAATCTTTTTCAATTTTTTTATCATTCGTTATAGATATCCAAACACCTGTACCTGGCTTAGCTAAGGAATTAGGAAAGAATGCTATACACTCATATAACGGCAGTCTTGATGACAGATGTTGATCTATGGTAAAAAATCGCGGGGAGAAAGGGATCAACGCTGCCAGTGAGATAAATGATTTTAATTCCTAGTGTCATTCACATACTGAAATGAAGCAAACTTTCTGCAAATCTATGGAAGTTACTGAATTCTTCAGCAACTGTCGCACTTCAGTCCAACACCTCTCATTATATTTAAGAGGGAATGTTAAGGCACAGATCGAATTTATTATCTACGAAAACACATAAATAAGTCGTCGAACCATCCATAAACCGGCCTTTTAAAATCAAACAACAGCCATCAAATGTCTGCTCTCATCTGTCTCTTTTGATAAGCACTTGATAAGCTTAGTTTTAGTTTCGTAATAATATATTTGATACTTCTTGTTATTTTCTTAAGAAAGTGATTGAGGAATGAAAACTACAATAATAAATTATATTTTTAACAAGGCTAAAGGTTGAGAACTAATCCTGCGAGAATCTACAAGTTTTGATGAGGGAGAAAGAGAATTTGACATCTATTTATGGTGTAAATTAATGTGACATTGAATGAATCTGCGAAATTCCTATTCTTTTTGATAAATGCAGCCTTGATTGTTTTTTAGAAGAACTACACCTAAGAATTATGCCTCGATCCGCGAACGTGTGGATTTTAGAAAGCTAAACGAGAAAACATTCCAGATAGGTATACCGTGGTATGTCTACCAGATGTTTGTGGAAATTGGGGGTAAAAATGTTTAAACATCAGTTGATCTCATGCAAAGGTTTTTGCAAATGCCACTTAGCTGGGAGAGTCGTGAGATCACTGCGTTCTCTATCTCCAAAGGACATTATAAGATTACCTTAAATGCCTTTTGGTTTGTCAGGTAGTCCTATTACTTTTATGAGGTTAGTGAATACTGTCTTACATGGGTTGTTAGGGAAATTTGTTTTCGTTTATATGAATGACATCCTGATTGCTACAGATTCTATAGATAAATATTTAGAGGTACTTAGGAAAGTCCTTAGGAGACTAAGATTGGCCGGTCCGAAGGTTAAATTAGCCAAATGCGATTTCTTGAGGAAGCTGATTGCATATTTAGGTCAGGTCATCTCTAAAGAAGTTGTTCCAGTAAACGGTGAGAAAGTCATGGGCATTGTATATTTTTTATTTAAAAAATAAAAAAAATCTACTTTCTCTAAAAAGAAAAGTATTTAATCAGATGATCCTATCAGTATTAAGTTATGCGATAGAATCTTGGAGCCTTACTAAAGCTTTAGAACACAAGCTAGTTACAACTTAAAGCTATGAAAAGAAAAATGATGGGAATAAGACTAAGAAACAGAAAAAAGAGCAACATGGATACGAGAGCAAACTAAAGTAGAGGATATTCTAACAACAAGTAAGACAAAGAAATGGATGCGAGCAAGACATAAAATGCGAATGTCAGATAATAGATGGAAAAAAGAATAACACAATGGGTCCCTAGAGATTGCAAACGATGCCTGGGAGGGAAGATAAGACGATGGATTGACGAGCTAAGTAAATTTCGGATATAAACTGGCAAAGAGAGACTATAAACATACGGGGGTGGAAGTAATGTCCGAGACCATTGTCCTGCAGTGGACTAGCAACGGCTGATGATTATGATAATTATGATAATAATATATATCATGTATATAAATATATATATGTATATATATATATATATTATATATAATATAATATATACATAAAATATAGATATTATTCAGAAGCAATGCTTTAGCATATAAAAACGCTTGGAATACCTAGCAGTTATCAAAGACTTATTTGGAGCCGTGTTTCCCCTCGTTTTCATGAATGCCAGCGAAGATATAGAGAATAGAATTCTCAATAACTTGTTATCCAATAAGATGCTCCCTCGCCATATGTCGATTCTGGATTACGCGATATGTGTATTGTATTGCGTTTATAGTGTTCAACACAACTAAACAACATATCTTATTTTCATCGTTTACTTGCATTGTTTGTTCTTAGTATAAAGTTAAAATCTTTATAAAAAATCTTTTATTTATTGGAAATTCTTGCACAAATATTGAAGACATAAGTAAAATCTTTAACTTTCGCTCTCTCTCTCTCTCTCTCTCTCTCTCTCACCATTCTTCTCACAGATGTAGGAAAGGCAGCTCCCTCTCTCTCCCTTCCTTGAAATGAATTGACGGCATAGGTAACAAAATATAAAACTTTGTAGTGATACATGAAAACATCGGATATGATCATCTTATTACCTCGTCCCTTTCATATGAAGTCTTCAGTGTCAGGAAATTGCCTTTGTAGAAAGGGAGTCAGGTTAGGAAATCGCAAATCTTTCTTTAGGCGGAAATGAAACAGTTGCAAGTTGTAGGACGATTTCGCTACACGAAAAGAGCCAAAGCTTTAGTTTTCGAACTATTATTTAAAAGTATCTTTTTCTCGCTATGTTTATGTGATTCGGGATTATTGATGATATTTTATGTTCTTTGTGCGCCTGCATTGGTTTATAAGGATATATAATTAAAATAGCGTTAGGGAAAAATTGCATTTTTCTAGGGAAATTTGGATGATTGAGAAAAAAGATCGTGTTATACATAGTTAACTAAAGTTCGAGATACATGTGTTTCCTAGTGACTGTTCATATAAGACTGAGGCTGAGAAACGTCCAGCCTTGTGGGACATAAGATGAAACGAATATAACAAAATCGTTAAGGAAACATGTTGGAGGAACTGCTTGAAATTATGTGCAATTCTGATAAAAACAATAGAATAAAATCGTAGCTAACTTATCTACACCTTTTATTGAACTTCTAAGTTTAAACTCTTTCAATTGAATGACCTAGGGTCAATCCTGCCGTGAGTCAGACGATTTATTATACTACAAACATCATGAAACATGGAAAAGGGAAAGGGGAAAAGGGAAGGGGGGAGGGGGTGGGGGAGTGTTAGGAACCACACTGTTTAAACCGGTTTTTTGGGGGAGTGGGATGGGAGGGGTGTGGGAGGGGGAGGGGATAGAAAAGTGGGAGGCGAGGGACAGACACAACACACGCAGAAAGGCAGCCAAGGAAATTGATATAATCTATACATGGTCACCTCAACAAACATAGATTTTCAATCATCAGAGGGATCCTTTAACTTTTCGACTTCTTCCGGGTTTTTAGACTAATCACTCGATAACACCAGCCTTGAAAACACTCATGACGTGACTGTTCTTATCAAATTCTTAAGACAAACACCCTCTTCCTTATTTGTTGCAGCGAGTGACGGTGGGTTTTCCCTCAGCATGAGAGATGCCTGGCTGTTCATCTACCTTTATTTACCCTCTCTCTCTCTCTCTCTCTCTCTCTCTCTAAGCTAAGATTAACTATTCTTTGTGCTTCAGTGTGTGTGCGTGATGCATTACAGATGAGACTTTTGTGTAGGTAATTGAATGGTGTACGTCGTAGAATATTTTTACATGCGGAGTTTATCCAAATTTGCTCAGCTAAATTCAATATTTGGAAGTAATCGACATTTCCCAATTAGGTTAATGTAACGTAGTAATGACTTTCAAATTTAGATTTGAGTGTAGCTATTACTCTTTTTCCCAAAGTGCGTGTTACTTGAGTTCAACCAAGCATAATAGTTTCCGAATTAACTGTTGAACTCACCAGGTAAGTCAGCCCTACTGATGATTAAACGAGATAGCTGTTAAATAAAGCACATTTAATGATACTTAAAGGCAATACCAGAGCATGTATTTTGAGAACTTAAACTTTACTATTAATTCTCTCTCTCTCTCTCTCTCTCTCTCTCTCTCTCTCTCTCTCTCTCTCTCTGAGACTAGAGATGATAAAATACCTACATAATATCTATGTATCTACGGATCACGGTTGACGAGGTCCATATGCAAGAGATATGAAGTAAATGTCTTCCTTATTGATCTAACGCGTTGTAGTGACAAGAGTATCTAGAAGTTAAGAGGCAAATATTGGTAAGATGCGTATCGATTCTCAAACCCTGAGCACTTCACTATTAGAAACTACTCCAAAATATGTAAAGCACACGTCGATAATAAAGACTTCTGCATTTTAGGCTCCACCATCAACCCTAAAAACTTGTTAATCTGAAATCCCTTTTTATCAAACAACGTGTACCGTAGTTGAACATACATATGCATTCTTCCCCTCGGTATTTGTTTTGACTTGTATTGTTTATTTATGTTTATCTTTAGTTAAACGCTGTCACACCTCTAGGTTGGTCCTTAATCCTGTGTTCTGTAACTCTGTTCACTGCTATTTTCATTTTGATTCTACTCCCTGTTCTGTTACCTTTCATTTTAATGTATGTATTTTAAAAATTTCATTCCTTTCATTTTAATGCCGAGTATATTTCTTAAATTTTGTGAGAGTAAATTCCAGCGTTTTCAATTCTTAATTCTTAGTTTTAATTTTTACAATTTTGTAAGCAATTTTCTTTTTCATTTAAACACCTCTGATGATGTGATTAAATGGACAATTACGTAAAGTTGGAATATATATGTATATATATATATATATATATATATATATATATATATATATATATATATATATATATATATATATATATATATATATAATCGTCATTGAAAGAAAAAGGACACGCGGATGTTTACTACATAGAATCAATTCTATAGTGTGATTAACCAGTTTAAGTCCAAAACTCGGAACAAACGGAATTATAAACTGTCATTAATCCAATATTTCGTAATTGTCCATTTAATCATATCATCAGGGCTGTTTAAATAAAAAATAAAATTCCTTTTATAATTGTAACAACTAAAACTAAAGATTAAGAATTGAAAAAGCTGAAAATTTTTCTTACAAAATTCAAGAAATATGCACAAGATTAAAATGAAATTAATGAAATTTACCGAATACATGCATTAAAAGGAAGGTAAAATAGTAAAGAACAGAGTTACATAACAACAGGGAGAGAACTATTTTTGTTCTGCCAAAAATGGTGATTATGCAGCATTTGTATCGAAATGAGTATTTGCCGAAACAAAACCTCTCCTCGGACGAAGGAATGCTTGCGTCCATAGGTAGATTTTCTATAAACGACTATATAATCTAAGCAAAATATGCAAATATCCAGTAAAATTATATTTTTTGTGTGAACAAACGTTTTCCGCCTACCCAGTCTTGAAAATGACCCAGTCTTCAGTGTGAACCAGTATAACCTATCGTCAGATGAGCCAGTTTTCAGTTGAACGAGTCATCGACAAGTCTGATGCATATTTACGGCTCTGCTATTATCACTGAGTTAAGAGTTGCTCACTAAGCATTTCTGTATATTAATTGATGTGCTCTGGCCCCACGGTCTCGGACTTCACCTCGAATTAGTGGATGAGTCTACGGGATATATATATTATATATATATATTATATAATATAATATATATATATATAGATATATATATATTATATATATATATATATATATATATATATATATATATATATATATATATATACTATATATAGCGAATACCACGGGAAATGATAGACAGGAATCCAAGCGCTTTCGTCTTTATTCAGACATCGTCAAGGAGCTACTAAAGTACAATCGGAGAGGAAGGCCTCAGGTACAAACAAGGTCAGGAATACCAGATGGTTAATTATCAAAAGGGTAAAAATTAAAAGGGATAATCCAGGATTATCGGATATCACACGGTCACAAACTTAAACAGATTCTGACCCTAACCGAAATTACAAAGTATCTTTACAGTCCAAAACATGTAAAAAATGAATATATTAATTTTGTTGCTTATATTTATCTACAACTTTTTTCATTATGAAAGCATCAAGTTTAAATAAACCAAGACTTAAATTTAGAACATTTCTATTATTTGACTTGATAAAACAAGATTCAATGATATTCCTTTTAACTGTGTCATTACATGGGACTAAGGCTCTTGCTTGACTCCAGTTAATAGGATGGTCTAAATCTCTCATATGTACAAATAATGCATTCGATATTTGCCCAGTTCTCACAGAATATTGATGTTGCTTAAGACGCTGTGAAAGAGATTTGCCAGTCTGTTCCGTAATAGATTTTATCACTTTTTTGCAAGGATTTCATATATGCAGCCTGGAAGATCTTTAGGAGAATTTTTGATTACTAAACTCTTGACATTAATATTACTGAAAACAACATTTATGTTAAAAAGCTTTAAAATTCTAGGAATATCTAAAAAACCTTTCATCATAAGGTAATTTTAGAATGTTATGCTTACTAAATTCAAGTTTGTCATTAGTTGAATAAAATGTTTTCTAGCTCTTTTCCATGCCACATCTACAAAAGTCCTTGGTGGGTATTTAAGTTTCAATGCAATATCATAAATAGTTTTAATTTCAGCGTCAATAAACTGCGGGCTACAGACACGTAAAGCCCTTAGGAACATCCCAGAAAAAACAGAGAATTTAACATTTTGATGGTGATTGGAGTAGTAATGAACAAAAGAGGCAATATTAGTTGATTTTCGAAAGACTGAAAAGGTGAAATTTCTATCATTTCTATGGACAGTTACATCAAGAAAATTCAAATTACAATTTCTTTCTTCCTCTACAGTAAATTTTATAGAAGGGACTAAATTATTGAGATTATTAAGGAATTCCTGGAGGTTTTCGTGAACTGGCCAAATACAGAAGATATCATCCACGTATCTAAACCAAATAACTTTTTGGGGCAAAATTCTTGGTAAGAGTTTTGTCTCAAAAAATTCCATGTAAATATTGCTAACGACAGGAGATAAGGGATTACCCATGGCCATGCCAAACTTTTGTACAAAAAATTCCCCATTGAAACAAAATTTACTATCTTTGGTACATAACCTTATGAGACTAATGAGATTTTCTACACTTAAGGGAATGTCATGACGCTCTAATTCCTCTTCCAAATATTCAAGTAAGTCATCTACAGGCACTTTTGTAAATAAAGAGACAACATCAAAACTAACCATATTAAAATCATAATTCAAATTTAAACTATTCAATTTGTTTATAAAATCAACATTTTTTTAACATTCGTGTTAGAAATATTTCCTACCAAAGGAGTAAGAATTTTTACAAGCCATTTAGATAAATTATACGAAACTGAGCCCACTGAACTAATGATTGGTCTGATAGGGTTATTGATTTTATGTGTCTTGACTAAACCATACATGTAGGGTAGGGAGGCGCATTGCGGTGTAAACTGTTTAATTAAATGGTCCAAGCCCTTCAAAATGGATTTAATTTGTTTATTAAAATGGGAGTTAACTGTCTGTGTAGGGTCAGACCTCAGTTTCGTATAAGTATCAGTGTCATTTAGCAATGTCATTATTTTACTTATATAGTCACTTTTATTCATAATTACCACTGCATTAGATTTATCTGCTTTTGTCACCTTCACTGTTTCGTCTTCTTTAATTTTCTTAAAAGCCTGGAGAAATCTCACGGGTACATTAGGGGGAGAAGGTTTACTCATAGCATAATACACAATACCTTTACAAATATTGATATCATCAGGGCATAGGTTTTGATTCAATTTTTCTAAATAACAAAAGGATTTTGAGATATCGACACAGTCCAGGTTACCATTAAATACACCAAAGCTTAACCCATATCCCAAAGCCGCTGTCGTAGCACTATCCACTGGTTTGTCAGATAAATTAATCATGAAGTCCACGTTAGCATGCTTAGTCCAGTCGCTTTCAGCAATAAGATTTTTCAGCTTGACTTGGAGCTTCCTTTCAAGACGGTTGCAGCACTTTCTCAATTTTCCATAGCAATAATCCAGCATCCGATTCTTCCAATCGACAGGAACCGTCTGATTAAAGCTATACCGTCTGCTTCTAAGTGTACGGAACGCATCATCTACTTCCACTTTTGTGATGTCGATGTGTTTCTGAAGTATGATGCGTTGAAACTCGTCGAAAGGTCGCTCTGCTAGGCGAAGAATTCTCACTGGCAAAATCGACTTGGGCATCACTTGCTCGTTCATGCACTTCCGTAGAAAGTTGAGTCGGAGTTTCAGTTTGTGAGCGATGATAAGAGCATTACAGAAGGATGTCACGAATAGAACAAGGCTCGGAAAATTCAAAGAAAAGGCGTAGAAGTTGCGTGTGGTTTCCATTATGCTTAAAAAATCACAGTAGATGCACGTGACTTCATAAATAAGCGAATACCACGGGAAATGATAGACAGGAATCCAAGCGCTTTCGTGTTTATTCAAACATCGTCAAGGAGCTACTAAAGTACAATCGGAGAGGAAGGCCTCAGGTACAAACAAGATCAGGAATACCAGATGGTTAATTATCAAAAGCAGGGTAAAAATTAAAAGGGATAATCCAGGATTATCGGATATCACACGGTCACAAACTTAAACAGATTCTGACCCTAACCGAAATTACAAAGTATCTTTACAGTCCAAAACATGTAAAAAATGAATATATTAATTTTGTTGCTTATATTTATCTACAACTTTTTTCATTATGAAAGCATCAAGTTTAAATAAACCAAGACTTAAATTTAGAACATTTCTATTATTTGACTTGATAAAACAAGATTCAATGATATTCCTTTTAACTGTGTCATTACGTGGGACTAAGGCTCTTGCTTGACTCCAGTTAATAGGATGGTCTAAATCTCTCATATGTACAAATAATGCATTCGATATTTGCCCAGTTCTCACAGAATATTGATGTTGCTTAAGACGCTGTGAAAGAGATTTGCCGGTCTGTCCGTAATAGATTTTATCACACTTTTTGCAAGGAATTTCATATATGCAGCCTGGAAGATCTTTAGGAGAATTTTTGATTACTAAACTCTTGACATTAATATTACTGAAAACAACATTTATGTTAAAAAGCTTTAAAATTCTAGGAATATCTAAAAACCTTTCATCATAAGGATAAATTTTAGAATGTTATGCTTACTAAATTCAAGTTTGTCATTAGTTGAATAAAATGTTTTTCTAGCTCTTTTCCATGCCACATCTACAAAAGTCCTTGGGTATTTAAGTTTCAATGCAATATCATAAATAGTCCTGTTTGCGCTTTCGCTCTAAACTCACCCGTCCGGGTTATTGTTTTTTGCTCTTTTAGAGGCTTCATTACATCAGCACATTATTCCCCTCCTTCACGATCTGTGGGACTCTCGCGAAGGAAAAGAGAATAACGGAGCCTTTAATTCCATCCAAAGATAAAAATTACACTTCGTTCTTAATACAAAGAGATTTTTTCATGGCAAAAGCCTTGAAGTATGTTGATTTCGTTGTTGTGAACTCTTCGTCGGTAAACTCATTAGGTTCCATGAAAAACAGCTCTTCTCAAATGAAAAGCTTTGCCATCATAATGGCTTCAGGCTCAAGGTGCCTCGGATCCAGGTAAGTTTTCTCACTTTTCCTTGGAATTTTTAAAGCTGGAGGTCATTTTTAAAGCGGGAGGTCATTATTATCGAAACCTTTCATTCCGATTATTAAAATAGAAGCAGCGTCGATGACGGCGATTATATAAAAAAACAATCTTTGATAATTTTCTGTTTCGTCATTGATATATAATTTAACACAATGGAAACTTAATTCTTATTAGACATTAGAAATTCCGATTAGACATTTAAATATGAATATTTACACAGCCATCTTTTTTTTAATGATTAAGGTAATGTTACATTTTCGGGGAAAATAATGATACGCAATTAAATATTTATTTATCAAAGAATGTTCACCATGATAGTACCGAAGCGTGTGATAGTGACAAGATCCTTTCAATAGTAACCCCATAGAGGGTAGTGCTATCGGAGCACCTCAAGATGTGTTACTGTAGGCATTGATTACAGCTGATTTTGTAACATCCCTGAGGCAACTCCCATTCGTTTGACTGCACCTCCGTTCATATTCTTTCTTTCCGCACCTTAGGATCCTAACAATTGTTTCCTGGTGCATCAGGGAGGTTTTTCTCTTGTTACATACTTGAAGCCTCATTACTCTCAACCTCCATTTCAGACTTGAATTACCTCATATGTCCCAGTGCTTGACGTTTGGCATCAATTCTAGAAACGCACACACAAACACGCACACACAATGTTCTGATAGAAGTTTCTATCAGATAATTTTCGGTATCTATCTTATTGTGATACAGAAACTATTTTCCTGAACTCAAGACTCAACTGGCTTGATCATCTTTTGCCTTTTCCTCCTTTAACTTATAATGTGTATCTTACAGTATAAAGATATTTGTTCAAATTATTTCAATATCCGTACTCTTTTCTCTATGAAAATCAACTGCAACGAAATTGCCGAATTATGGCTTTAAAAAAAAATAGACACACTTTGTTAGAAAAACCTGGTGTGTCTCAAAAAATCATTTTGTACATTCAAACCGTAGTTTTAATATATATATGTATGTGTATATATATATATAATATATATATATATATATATATATATATATATATATATATATATATATATATATATATATATATATATATATATATATATATATATATTTATATATACATATAAAATATCCATATATATATATATATATATATATATATACTATATATACACACACATATATATATATATATATATATATCTATATATATATATATATATATATATATATATATATATATATATATATATATATAATATATATATATATATATATATATATATATGTATATATATATATATATACATATATATATATATATCATATATATATATATATATATATATATATATATATATATATATATAGTAATATATATATATATATTATATATATATATATACTGTTTAGTTTTGACAGAAATTGCGACTAATTTATGGGAGTTGCTATAAAACCTGAACGTGATATCCTGTCGAGGCAAAGAGGGTTTGAAATTCCGAAATTTCATGCAAATCCTGAGGTACTGGAATAGGTCACTGTAGGGTCACCAGAGGTCACTGCTGACCTACTGATCAGGTATGGTTGTATTGTCACCAGGACTGAGTAATAATGCAAAATTTCAAGTCCGTCGGACGGAGGGAACGAGTCAAAAGTTGAGTTACAAGATTTGATCCAAACAGCCAGACGTGGAAGTCAAGTTAAATAAAAGCATGAATAAGCGATAATTTCTAAGCAATTACATATTTTGTTACTTTTTAGAAAAATAGTCACTTTATTATTAATTAATAAACTTATCATAATCCTTTTCATCACCTACCTTCATATGCAAAGAGGATCATACTAAAATATAGATTGATAGTTGTGATAAATTTCACGTTGGAAAATAGCATATCCATGAGAAGTCATTGTTGCAATATTATTACTATTACGCATTTCAACAGCTTTTCACTTAGAACGGAATTGTCCATGCATTATTATGACAACTGCCAAAGTGTTCATCACACCATACCTAGAAAAAATTAGGGCCGATAGTGAACCCAATTTATTGACGGTAGGTTACCGGGCCACGATTATTAAATCATGGAACGAAGTTATATTTTCTTCTGCACAATAATTCTAGCCTTTTTCAAAATCTCACCAAGCCAACCTAACTTCCTTTGACTAATGCATTATTCATTACATCTCATGTATTGCAGCTCCTCTAAAAATATTACACTTAATGTAGAATGCTCTCTTATCTGGTACTGTGCATGCGATTTTTTTATTCCAATTTGCGTGAAGTTCTGGGGCATTTTATTTTTATTGTTTGCCGACTAATGTTATAGATTGAAGTCATTCACAGTATCTGTTCAAAATTGTTTGAAAGCGTAACTGAAGTCTATCCATTGAAGCCAAACTTCTTACATAAATTGACGGTCGACTCGAGCAAAAGTTTCCAGGGGTTATATTTTTTCGTTCAATTGCTTTTTTATGCTTTAAATAATGGATAGTTTTAATTCTAACCACAATGTAATATACAATGTCACAGTAAAACAAACCATTATTTTAGACTATTTTTCCTACCATCTAAATAATTTGAAGGTTCATCCTTGTTGTAAAATTGTATTGACTGGGGGACTTTTAAACTCAAGAAAAGGAACTTGCTTTATAAGTATGTTGCCCAAGTATTATTTCTTTGTGTTCCATACAGAAAGCCTCTATAAAAGGTTCAAGCAAAGCCTAATGGACTGACAGGGTAAGATAGATTGAATAACCTAGATTGTCTATATTTAAAAAGAAAAAAAAGGCATTTAATCAATATTCATTTATCTAAATATTACACATAATACATTTTAGAGAAAAGTAACAAATCTACACCTTCTTGCAGGTATAACTAACTTGAAAACTTTAGGCCAAATGTCAACAATAGACATAATTAATCTACTTGGTTATTTAAAACCCAATCAGAAAATGCATTTTTTTAATATCGTGATATATTCAGGAGTTAAAGTTCAGTTCCTTTGATTAAAGTAAAGCATTAAATTCAGATCTCGTCTGACTTCACAAAAGTTGCATGACTATTTATTTAGCGAATTGTGTAATCATACTGGATTGTAAAGGCTAATACAAAATTTCATGTCTCGTCAAATATAATATTGTATTGACAGGAGAGAGAGAGAGAGAGAGAGAGAGAGAGAGAGAGAGAGAGAGAGAGAGAGAGAGAGAGAGAGAGAGAGATTCTTCATTCATCGTTTCTAGAAGAGGAAATAAGAAAATGATGCTAAAGAGTAAAAGAAAACAAGTCAACACTATTCAACAGATTCTTCAAACATCTGCTTATAACAGTAAATTAAAAGAACAATGAACTTCTAATCGAAACCAGATGCCTTTGAACTAGGATTAAATTTGCAGAGGGGTTTAAAAGTTCTCCATGAAAGGAAATTATTTTTTTTCTAAAATTCATAACTTAGTTGTACAATGTGCTATATTACCTCCAAAGCAAATTCAGTATAATGAGGTTCTCTTACACATTATTATTGAAATACTTAACATTTCATTTATACCTTCTCCGGACTAAGAATTTGGGGTCTCTGATGCATTCCGGTTATAGGAAATAATACTATTTCCTATGAGTAAGAAGAACTCATGCTATGAATAAAGGTGGCTACATATTCTTTAAGCCTTACTAACCGAACCATACAACCACAACTCTTCAAAGAGGAATGTGACTCTGGCCAGTTCTTTCAAGAAAATTACTCCTGAAACTGGAAGCAAGCAACATTTACTCTGAGTAGTCAAGTGATCCACAGGAAGTCAGGATTTTACTTTCTTATCATAGTAGTGGTATTAATTTTTTTATCAGAGCAAATCATGAATAAACATTCATTCTTCAAATATTAGTGCTTTGTTAGTATGATGTGTTATGTAAAATTACTAAGCTTTAAAGAATGTTAAGACACCTAAATGTCACAACCATTAAGTTGTGTGACATACTAAGATGTTTGTTTTATGAATATGACTTACTGTATAGGCATAGATCTAGACCCCAATTTGGTAGATTAGTGAATTTCATAGCAACACCGGTATTTAATGGGGTCAAGGAAATGACGGTGTTGTTAGAAAATTATCCCTGAAATAAATGGAAGTCCACGCCCCTCTGTAGACCCTTCCAGGAGAGAAAGTAATTAACATTTTGTGCATTATCTCCATTGCTTTGCATTGCGAGTATTTTATTACAACAAAGCAGCGGAGTTTCTTTAACTAGTCACTAAAGTTCAGTTCTTTTCCATTTGTATTTCTTCCCTTCGTTGATCATATTACGATAAATGAAGTCTTTCCACCTTAAAATTAAATAATCATATCAGTATATTGGTTGAGTAAAAACTTGTTGGAAAATCTTTCGATTTTATAGCCTTGATTAACGAGAAATCGGACATACATAATTTAGTGGAGGCTGAAACGTAGCAAAATGAACAACAATGGATATTGGCTAATAAGAAATACCGAAGTAATTTACCATCATAAGCTTCCTCATGGTCTTTCCGATAGAGACAGAAAAAGACCCGAGGAATCTTGCCTCTTGTCAATAGATTTACTAAGCTACTTTATAAGCCAATTAGAATTGATAATTAGAATGACTTTACTACTCCACCCACATTCAATGACGAAAACTAACCCTTTGGACAAAGTAAAATAAGCCTCTTTTCTAGATGTCCAAAATGTATGAAGTAACACCGATGTAGAGGAAGTTTATCTGATGCAAAAGCTCGTCCATTTTTCACCTGTTAGGTGAATAGTAGTGACATTTGCATTTTCATTACAGTTGGTCGTTCTTCGAAGACGACCTTTTGTAAAAATTTTCATTATTGTGTATAAACACCGACATGCATTATCATAACCATCTCTTAAGAAATATTGAATTGGCTGACGTAATAGTGACCAGTGTTCATATTTACGCATATGTAAATAAAAGAATTATGGTCGGAAAGTTACCTTTAAAAAGGTCGATTAAAAAGTCAGCTGAGATAGTATTCCCAATACTGAACTTTATCCACAACTGTTGACCAGTTAAACGTCCAATCCCAAGCCCAGTTTATGCACAGAACGGAAACTACATCACCGCACTTCAGCCTTCGGGTTTGTTGCCTCTAGGAGTTGGATCACTAATAGGAAATATCTTTTATATTCCTGAAAAATCTTAGAAGGCGACTGTTGACGATTTCCACGAAAACATTTTTGGTGGCCCTGGTGGCCAAATACATTAACTAGCTGAGACTGTTGTTTTTGCGAAGCTTCCTGTTTGCACGATAAAGGTAAAAGGAATTGTTGATATTTATAAACCGTACGATACTGATGATACATTCGTGTAACGTACAGCAAAATGATCAGATATTTTAAATACCTTCGACGGAGTTCCTGACTTTGTTACACATTATTAGTAAATGACAACGTTTCCCTGACCTATTTCGATGAGACCCACCTTGGATGAGACGACCAGATATTTTCAAAGAGAATTTAAGATGACCGTATACTGTGATATACAAAGACCGTCGACCCTCAAGTAAAACCAGCGCGTTTGATACTGACATTATAGACCAGGGTGGGCGGGATACTGAGTCTGAGTCATTCTAAAGCCATAGTCAATAGTTCGCTGACACTCACTGGTCATTACTTTCTTAGAGGAGAAAGATGCGATCAGATACCTGTAGATAATG
>NC_087220.1:18908257-18928257 GCF_015104395.2 Macrobrachium nipponense | reverse complement strand
AAATGGATGATATATATTTTGTAAAGATTAAAATTATAGCATTTATGCAAACAAGTTGTAAAAAAGTTTCATGATGTAACTTACCTACGTACGAGGCACACACTTCGGACACAAGACAGTTTGATGCTGTAGGCAAACGGGCCCGTTGCATCGCAAACATGCTGTGTTCGTCTTGTGGTCGTCTCTAGATGGGCAACTTCGAAAAAAAAAAATTAGAAAAGAGCACTCGAAAAAAAAAATTAGAAATGAGCACTCGAAAAAAAAAAAAAAATAGAAATGAGCACTCAAAAAAAAAAAAAAAAAAAAAAAAAAAAAAAAAAAAATTAGAAATGAGCACTCAAACGGAATCAGCGCAAACATTACCCCGGGCACGTACGCGATACAACACCCACCTCCAACATATTCCAGTAATAAAACAAAACTGTACATGCATGAACCCTGTTCTCTTCGCAATGTTTACCATATAACTTTGCTTAAAAAAAAAAAAAAAAAAAAAAAAAAAAAAAAAACACACACAGAAAGGGCATTCGAAAGGAAATGGATCAAATGTCAATATATGAGATCCCAGCCACTTCCAAGGTCGGTCACGCTGGTGTTTACGCACAAACAAAAGAGAGAGAGAGAGAGAGAGAGAGAGAGAGAGAGAGAGAGAGAGATGTTTACGCACAACAAAAGAGAGAAAGAGAGGGGGAGAGAGATGTTTACGCACAACAAGAGAGAAGGAGAGAGAGAGAGAGCTTTACTTACTACAGCTTTCAGAGATGAGATAGAATTATTTATATGACGGGAGAAAGAGAGAGAGAGCGCTTTACTTACTATAGCTTTCAAAGATGAGATGGATTCATTTTTAGAGAGAGAGAGAGAGAGAGAGAGAGAGAGAAATATGCGAAACACTAAAACAAAGGATGAGAGAGAGAGAGAGACCCACAAATATATGAAACATAAACATAAAGGATCAAAGAGGCATTAGAAAGAGAGAGTGAGCGAGAGAGAGACCCAGAAATATGCGAAACACTAAAACAAAGGATGAGAGGGTGAGAGAGAGACCCAGAAATATGTGAAACACTAAAACAAAGGGAGAGAGAGAGAGAGAGAGACCCACGAATATACGAAACACTAATCATAAAGGATCAAAGAGGCATGAGAGAGAGAGAGAGAGAGAGAGAGAGAGAGAGAGAGAGAGAGAGAGAGAGGCAAAACATTAGAAATGAACACTCGGAAAAGAAGGTAAACTGAATCTTCGCATACAATGGCCCAGAGCACGTACGCGATAAAACAAAGCGCCAACCTCCAACATATTCCACTATAAACATTTATACTAGCATGAACAAAACTATACTGACATGAACAACATTACTAGCATGAACACTGTTCAATTTCAATATGCTACGTTTACCTAATAATTTTGCTTTTTTCATAAAAAAAAAAAAAAAAAAAAAAAAAAAAACGGGCATTCAAAGACGTATGGATTATTGGCGATAGGGCACCTCAGCCACTAGTACCAAGGTCGCGCACACGTTTGCTACAAACAGCATACGAAGTAAAACGTCTCCCATACATGATTACGCACATAGTAAAACATTTCCCAATATAAAAAACTATACTAATTAGCTATTATGCCACAGTCCTACACGTATTGGCTACGTAATAACTTTGCTCTTCGCAAAAAAACACAGAAATTAGCACTTGAATGTTACGTGACCATAAGGGCATATCGTAGGTCGTACGTAAGTGGCAGGCATTCACAAAGGCATTCATTTTATAGAAACATCATCCTCCAACATATTCCAACAGTACAAAATACGATTGAAATGAACAATACTCAGTATCCGACATTTACCTAAAAACTTTGCTTTTCTACAAAAACTTCAAAAAATGACACTCGAAAGAAATTATACAATATTTCTGCTATATGGCATTTCTGCCACTCCCAGAGTTGCTCACGTGACCCATAAATATCACGAAACAGTTTACAATATAAAAAAAATACACTAATTAGCTATTATGCACACAGTCCGACATGAATTGGCCACGTAATAACTTTGCTATTCGCAAAAAAACACAGAAATTGGCACTACAAGGTCACGTGACCTTGAGCGCATTTACGACGTGATAATGCATTCACAAAGTCATTCATTTTATAGAAACATCATCCTCCGACATATTCCAACAGTACATAGCACGATTCGAATGAATAATACTCAATATCTGATGTTTAACTAAAAACTTTGCTTTTTCCAAAAAATGCAAAAAGTGGCACTCGAAGCCAATTGGACAATATGGCGGTATGTGGCATCTCTGCCACTCGGTTTGTGGTTTATCACTTAGATATAGGACCCAGCTAAACTTTCCAACACAACAAAGTCACATGACTATACATACTGTTCATTGAGAAACTGTTATGTAATAACTTTGATTTTCGATCACTAACCTTTCTACTAAGATGTGGGTCGTCCTTGACCCGAGTGGTTCCTCAGAAAATAGGGATGCACTGAAGAGAGGGGCTGGCACGTCTGCTCACCATCAAACCTGACAGCATACTAACCGTCTGCAGGTCGATTACACCCGCATTCGACATGGGTGATAATTTATGGGAAAAAAACATGTTTTTTGAAACACTCCTTGGGTCGCGCATGACCCACAATCACTGTCCAGGGTTTATTTTGAAAGAAACAAAAAAAAACTCTCTTTCTTCTGGGTATCCTATTATTACATTAATTGGAAAAGAGCAGTTGGTGTAAATTGAGGTACCATCATTAGAATATATATATGCCACTAAACCCTTGGTATTGGTTTCACTTTACCTGGAAGATAACTGTAACTGACAACATCAAGGCATTATCTACGGTACTACAAGTGCATCGGCCTTGGCCATGATTCGAACCTATCACATTTGGGTTTGATACAGAGTAAAGAGGAACTTTACCATTCTGTTATGAAGAGAGATATAAGATGACTTAAACTCATCTGTACATATTCCTGTTGAATTATTGTTGAGTATATATCATGGAAATAAACTCATTTCCCCCACGATACATGATTGCTAAGTTTGAAACGTTTACCTATTTCAATAGACATATGAATAGTAGATTTAAAATTAAGATAGATCTCTCTTGATAGCCGAATGAATGTCTCTGTTTACTCTGTATGTAACCCAAAAGGAACAGGTTCGGATCTTGGGCAGGGTAGATGCTCCGCCTATAAAATTTCTTTGTGTTTAAGTTATGACTAAGTTGAAAGTAATTCGATATAAGGAGTAATTTAGGTCTTATCATTTGTGAGTAAAAAAGTCACCAGAGTATAAGTGACATGACTATTTTATGTAGTAAGTGTTACAGACTCATTCCTTAAGTACCCTAGATGAACTCTTTCACCTGTAAAGCTCACATAATAACTATTACATACTGATAACACATTAGCAATACATCCATCAACCCAACACACACTGTGCCACTTTTCCCTCTCCACGCCTATCTTTTGCTCACGCTCTCACTTCTTGGATATTAAGGCCTTTCCTTACCAATACCTCCTGCATGTAATTTGTATATAGTGATATGTACAATAACATCGTTTGCTCTCCTTTTCCTAGAAGGGTTCCAGTTAAGCTGTGCTGTAAACATTCGGAATTAAAGAAATTATAATTAAATAAGATTAAGGAACATTTGAAACCGTCGGTTACAGCAAAGTACCTATACTGGATTGTAATTAAATTTATGCTTAAAGGAAAATTACCTGTACTGGATTATCAATATATCAACTAAGATTTTTCACCAAAGCGACAACAAACATAGTTCATAACTACAAACTTTTATATTTCTGTGCATATTTTGATTTTTTGAATCACCTGTTTCTTATTTTATTAAATTATGTCACCGAGAACGCTTACCCTGCCTTTGTCTTTTACAACAATTATATTTTGTTTTTTTATGAGAAATTTCGTTTTAGACCATTATGCAGCCCTACCAGCAAAGAAGGGAAGTATATCGAATCAGTATAAACTAAGTTGTTTTCCAGAATGCAGGACGCACGTGGCAAATACATGCGATACGACTGATTATTAAGAAAGGAATGGTCTATCTGGTTACTGTGACGATAAACAGTAAGCAATACATCCTTTACAAACATTCAATGCTGCAGCGATAGATGAAGGCAGATTCTTCGGCTCTTGAAATGAAAAGCTCCGATATCAGTTGGTGCCCAAAAGCTAGAAAATAATAAAAACTGTTGTCTTGAGGTTTACAACTACTATTTAAGTGAAAGATCTTTCCAATTTTCGAATACGTCATATTGCTATTTTAACATTTTCTCTCTCTTGCTCTCTGTACACACACGCGAACATTTTTTTCCCCCTTTTTTTTCCCTTTTGGGGTTTGGGGGGGGTGACAATTTTTTTGGGTTTGTGACCGGTATGAATTCTTTTGATTGTAAGAACAAAATGAAAACTGAATTATCTTAATTATAGAGCTCTGTGTGTGTAATATATATATATATATATATATATATATATATATATATATATATATATATATATATATATATATATATATATATATATATATATATATATATCCATATATATATATATATATATATATACTATATATATATATATATATATATATATATATATACACACAAATATCAATTGTTTGTTTAATGATTATTTTCTTAAACAATTTTTACGCTAACTAATTTGTTTATGATACCATTTTTCAGTTTTTTTTTTCTCGTCAAACCGATCACAAACTATTAAGGAATTTCATAAAGAATTAAAATTAGTCCCTATCGTATAGCTTTGATCAAAAAGGACCTCTCAGGAATGCAAAAATATAATTACTCTCTCCCATACTTTCTTCATAAAGATTCTCATTACTCCGTTCACTTTCCTCCTTGGCATCTATATTTCAATTACAAGGAATCAAATACCTAATGGCCAATTACGCTCATCGTGGAGTCTTTCCCTCGAAAGGAATATCACCATTAACAAAAGGATCCTGAAAGTGAATATGGCAAAAAAAATGAAATACGAATGGAAAGGAATATGAAGCTATAATAATAATAGTGATGTTAACCGTCAAGATAATGAGGAGGGAAAATTGATGATGCTCGGTAAAGGATAGGTAATGAATACAGACGAAAAAAATTAGATAAAAAACAGCAGTATATATATATATATATAATATATATATATATATATATATATATATCTATATATATATATATTATATATATGTATATATAATATTATATATAATAGATATAATATATATATATATATATAATATATATATATATTATATATATATATATATTATATATATATATATATATTTCGTGGACTGCATGGTATTAAGCTTTATAATTAAGATAATTCAGTTTCCTTTTGTTCTTACAGTCAGAATTCACACCGGTCACACCAGCCCAAGGAAAACGGAGATGAGATTCCGCTCTTATGCCTGTTAGCTATGCCACCATTTTCACTTTAAGGCTCTGTCCTCTTCCACTGCCAAGCAACACCTCTTGTGTACTCTGCTTTCCTTCTTTGTGCCGTTGTTTTGATTTCTTCTCCAGCTTGGACCCTCAGGCGTTGGACGCCAAATAAAGCCGGCAAAATTAATGTTGAAGTGCCGAAGCTTCCCATAGAAGGAAGGCAAGGCTAGGGTGGGAAAGGCGCCACATATTAGGAAGAGGTCAGAGCTACTCTCCATATTCTAGAAGAGGTCGTGACCAAGCCAGCGTCTTAGACACACCTTGTCGGCAAGCCATATGGCGGTCACTCCCCTTCCCCATTCCCGCTACTAAGTTACTTTTGTGGAGCAAACAATCCATATTCCACCAAAGTCCCCCAACAATTAAAGTCTGGCTTTTACATTCAAGGCATCATCGTACTACGGATTTGGGATTGTTTTGTTGACATTCTCTCACTTTATTTCATTGATGTTCTCTTTATATTCACTCCCCCTTGCTACTCCTGTCGTTATAAACTCTTGTGAATGTAAACGTGATTGGTAATTCATTGTGCATACCATCATCTTCTTGAATAATTTATTCTCTCTGCAATAAGCACTTTTCATTTATCATTATTTGCTTCAACATTCAAAGCTATAGCGCATTCCTGCAGTGCAGATTAGGTGACCATGATTACTGTATAGTTGTCTGTGTTTTCCACTGTACCATTCATCCCTTCACTACCATCATTGAACAAGTTCAACTGGATGGAAGACCTGAATATTTACTTCATGCTCTATGTACAGCATTTCGGTTTCCTATTCCCCTTTAATGTATGTTAGAGGTTCTTTCAAAAGCATACTTCCCTAGATAGCTGCACTACTAGCTTTGTTACATATTTTAATTGCAGTGCCACTGAGGTAGGGATTTGGCTTCTGTATACATATCTTCTGATATGATTTATAGTAATTATTTATTAACACCTTTTGGAGGAGTAACATACCTATATGTTTACATAAGCTTTGTGGTAAAGTTAGTGTTACATACATACCTATATGGTCAAGATTTGTGCCAGACAGTTTGAATGAATATGTGGGAAACTGTTCCAAGTGCCATTTATTACTATTTGTAACTCCTTCAGATCACAGTGCGAGAATCAGAGTAAGCTGGAAGAGATTCAGTCTTGGTTGAGGTGGTAATGGGGAATATTGTTTCAACTTTCCATCAATTGGATGAGTAGTAATTAATAGAAAAAACACTAATAACTTGGTAAGAATTAGCATATTTTTACAACTGTCTCAGGGAAAAGATGCCTACCCGAGTTGGAAATATTGACTTTCGACATCCCCAGGAAGGTACAGAAATATTTTTAGAAACTTTTATTCTTATAACATGAGCATATGTATATCTTCTTCTTTCCATTGATGAGTTTTTTTATTGGCCATTCTTAAATTCATCCTAGGCATGGCTGTAATGTATTAGCGCATATTAGCCCGGACTGTAAGAAATAAGTAAATCATGCATGCTTTTTTCTCTTATTTCCACTCAGTTTTAACTATAACGTACTTTAGCCTATTCTGGTTATTAGCGAGTTTCCCACAGTTGAATGCCTTTACTCCAGATAAGCCTAATGTAAACGTTGCACGTCCAGGCCCGTAACAATGTTGGCTTTGCCAGGATCTTGCAAGCCTTATTGTTCAGTGCAATCCACTGCGGCCCTTCTCCCTTATTCTCAGTAAAATAACAAACCAGTTTCAAGTGGTCAGATCTGAGAACTGTGTAAGACAAAACAACCTGTAACGAAAATCCATTATTTTCTGGAACTCGTCCACAACAGTACACAGCTGTACGTATTGTACTAGATTTTATTACAATCACCGTAACAATCACGTATTTTACTATAAAAGTATTCGTATATTTGAGTGCATCCTATTCACTCCAGCATCTACCGCTCCATTCATAACTCAGAGAGAGAGAGAGAGAGAGAGAGAGAGAGAGAGAGCGCTTGTTGTCACACATGTATTTTAGCTGTATTGTGCACACACGTATTTTAGCTGTATTTATCATTAGTGCATGTTATATCGAGACCATGTGTCTCTAGTGATTAGGCATTAGCTAGGCAGTGCAGTGAAATCAACTGTTAAGTATTAATATTTAGGGAAGGTGCAAAACTCCAACCGAAACTTACGATAACCCTTTAGCTAGGACACCGTATCTGGCTACCCCATTTTGTTGTTCTGCTCAGTTCTCAACTCGCCTATGCTCTCGAGTAACCAAGTCTTTTTGCATATTTATTCATTATACTAACTTTTAACTCGCTTAGCATTAGTTGGCATATTCTGTCCTTCATGTACCATCGTAATGATACTTTTCATATGAAATCACTGTGATATATGCCATATATTAATTAATGTAAATAATGAACATCGTGCTCACATTCGTAAACAATACTTAGCTTGGATTGTAGTGAGGTGTTGGTGTTCTTGTCTAGATGTTGTTGCGACCATCAGGCAGTGTCCATGTCACTATAGCTACCTCATTCCCAGTGTGTGGTCTCTCAGCAGGGTGAGATGCTGCTGATGCTCTTGAAGAGTATAGGTAGGTCCTTAAGGCATAGATGCTAAAGGTACTCTCCAATTGATGACCTTTATCATAATTACCTCTAATACGATAACGGAGACTCCACAAATCCACAGTGTGTAAGTGTAAATATACATTAGAAATATATATACAAACGAGATTTTTCGAGAACTGAGAATCGAGCAAGTTCTTGAAAGCTATCGTTTGTACATATACTCTACTACATATATAAGCTTACACCACTTTGGATTTGTGGAGTCTCCTTTATCGTATTAGAGGTAATTATGATTAAGATCATCAGCCGGAGATAATGGTTGGCCATGACCCATAGAGTCAATTAAAAATGACCTTCCATCAGTACCTTTAGCATCTGTGCCTTTAAGGAACCATACATATATTCCTCAGGAGCATCATCAGCATACTCACTCTGCTGAGAGGCCACACACTGTCCAGCTGCCACGTATTAGAGAAAGAAATAAAGCGTTTGCTTTATTGCCAATATTTGAGGTGGTCTTCATGTCACTATTTGTCTTCTTGACGCTCAAAAGTTGGGTTTTCCGAACTTGCATTTTTCCCGTTGATGGGGAAAAAAACTTATTTTATATTCGTTATGGAAGCTCTGTTCTCCTTTTCACATATGGATATTTTGTCATACTCAAGTATGATATATAAGACAATGACCTCTCAACTGCAACATTGCCGTTGTTGCTCCAATTGATTGATCTGATGAAGAGTTTCATCGTCGTCAGAAAGAGAAGAGCTCATTCATCCAAGATCTGTTTTCTTCAATTAATTTTCATGTTTATTTTCTTAAATTATAATGTACTTCCCAGTAGGAGTTTAGGTAAAAAGAGCTATGAACAGAGAAGGCAAATAGTGAGGCAGCGGTAAAAACTTAACGACTTGATAATTACCCATTGGTTTGTAATTATGACGTCATGCTTTTTAATTTTGACTACAACCGCCACTCGTATCCACTGGCGCCTAGGTACGTCTCATATGGTTCACCTGAGTATCTTTATGTACTCTATAGTATCAGCTGTATATGTAACAGTCAGTTGTAAATCCAATAAATCATCAAATACTCCAAATTTCCACAAGGCATTCAGAGGATCTTTTAAATAACAGTAACTTTACCACCTAATTGTCTCTTCTCTTTGTTATTATTAGTTTTCTTGTTGAAAACAAGTGGAAGCCGAATCCATTTTCCGTGTCATCATTATTTATGGTAATGAAAAGGTGAACAGTAATTTCTAGGTATTGAACAATAACGTTCTTTTAACAAAGAGCATACATCGACGCAATAAGCATGATTTCAACCATTGGAGACCTCTTAAGTCGTGTCGATAATAAGATATCTTGTATCTTTTATGTTCATCGTTTATGTTCCGTTCTGTTTCTTATGATTTGTTCACTAGATTCGTCAGCATTTCAGTATAATTTTCTCTTGGTTATTTTCTGTAATTTTTTACATATTGCAATTCAGTCTAGCAAATTCGTACTTTACCCGTTAGTCATATTTTAAACTCGATTAATAAATGTGTGTTTATTGGGAAACAGTAAATAGACTTCAACTATATCTCTTCTGACAAACAGGTACTTTATTCTGGGTGTAATAATACACCATTTTTGTTATTTAAATCTTTCTGAAACTATAGATTATAGCGTACTTGGTGTTGTCGAAATACGAAGATAAGATAGTACAGGTGATTGTTAGGATATTATGGTTTTCAAATTCAGCATTTCATTACCATACACTAGGACAAAGGTTCTGAAGATCAAACACCACTGACTACAGAGCCATGTAGATCTAAAGGGTAGGAAAGAAAAACTTTAGACTTTAATTTGACCTGTAAACTTAAAGAAAATAGATCGAGTTAAAATAATCGAGGGATTAGGAGAAAAAAAGAGTCATTGCCTACGAACTGAGTAAGACGTTAAGGAATGGAATGGAATATTAAATTTGGGACAAAGGCCAAGCGCTGAGACCCATGATGTCATTCAGCGCTGAGAGGGAAACTGAGAGTAAAATGGTTTGAAAGTTGTAACAGGAGTAAAACTTGGTAGTTGCAATATGAAACAATTATTAGAAGAGAATGGAAAATTAGATGGAAGAAAGAGAATATAAATGGCGACTCAGTAAAAGGAATTAAGAGGGTTGCAGACTGGGGCCGAAGCGACGCTGCAAAAAACATTTAGTAATGCTTATTTAAAGAAAGTAATCACCATCTCACAAGGGACTATCTACCAATCAATTTTATCCAGTCGGAGAAACTGAAGAAGTTGCCCTTGAATAAAAAGTCACAATATAAAGATACTGAAGGTATCCCAACAAATTTCTTTTAATTAGAAGACATTTGAATTGATCAGTGATCTTCAAATATTGCTCAAAGTCAAGAATACCTGAACAATGCCTCTGACAGTTTCGAAATCTGAAGATCCGACCTCTTGCTATCAGATGTCCTCAGATGAGGAGTAAATAAATGGCGATCTAGGAAAGAAATAGAAAATCTTGAAAATATTTTTGAAAGTAATGAAATACCTCGTAAGTATCATCCCGCGAAATTTCATCGAAATAAAAATAAATTAAACATAAGACATAAAATAACGAAAATAATAACCCCCCAAAATCTCTTAATTTTATACTTATTTGAGCAACAACCGCCTCCCCCCGTTTCCTTTTTTTTCCGAGCTTACATGTGGAATAATTGAATTACAACGAATTAAACTACTCACCATGTAGTTTAAGACTTATAATGTGTGCATGTCACCAATTGTATTTTATTAATATAATAATAATCAATAATAATAATAATAATAATAATAATAATAATAATAATAATACTAATAATAATTAATAATAATAATAATAATAATAATAAATAATCTGGTAAAAGACCGTCTTTTAGGCAAATTCTGTTAAAGAGGATGACAGCATTAACCGAGTTGATTTTATATATGTTTTTTTTTCTTTTTTTTTTTTATAATCCGCTTCTCTGGCTCAGCGATGTTTCTGAGTAACTGGCCAATATTCATATTGGGAATTTCTAAAGATTATAAAAATACTGAAGGTGATCTTTTATCATATTAAAACAGGATTTGAACCTGAGGTCCTACTTTAATAAGAGTAAAGATTACCTTCAGCATTTTTATAATTCTTATAAATTTGCAATGTGAATATTGGCCGGTTACTTAGATCATCGCTGAACCAGAGAAAAGGATTGTAAGAAAACTAAAAAAAAAAAAAAAACAATGTATGAAATCAAGTCGCTTAATTCTGTCATTCTTTTTAATAATAATAAAAAGGATAATAATAATAACTGATAAACCAAGAAGGAAGAATCACTAATTGATGTTGCAATATTAAGGTCACCAGAGTAAAAGAGAGGGAAAGAGAAAAAATTTATAAGTATGAAGACCTGAAAATAGAAATAAGAAGGTTATGGGATATTGTACCCATAATCATAGTGACACTAAGCACGATCCACTCCGTGATAGATTGCTGCTATAATCACAAAGTTTCTAGAGTATATTCCTTAGTGTCGTTTGTAAAGAAATAACTGACAAGCATTTTTCAAAAAATTCAGAAGGATATGACAGTATTTCAAATTTGTCAAATCACCATGCAGTTGTACCTAAAATAAAAGGTTATAAAAAAAGAAACAAATGCATAAAGATTTATAAGTAAGCCAATGGACGTTGGAATAAAAGATGCAAAGGAAATTCGCAGGATTGGGAAATGTCGTCCAATGTCAGCAAGGTTGACTTAATATTGCTTTAACCGTGATTAGATGTCCAAAGGGGAAATAAAGAGTCGAAGATTGAGAAGAAAATACCAGTGATGATATAAACGACTAGCTGTAATACTTCATTTATGAGTAATTGTATTTTAGAAGAAGAATCAAAAGACTCCAAACGTCTGTCTAAAGAGGGCTGAGGAACGCGACCCTCCGCCATCGAAATTCTCTTAAAATGGTTATATGCATTTACAAAAAGAAAACAGCCATTGACCGAAATCTTCCTTTCACGCCTCTTCGATCCCCTCTCCGAAACCACGAAAGCTTCAGCCAAAAGGAATTTTCAAAAGGCACCAGAGAGATCGCTCCCCATTTTGCGAAATTCTCCAGCCATCGCCTCCATTTACTTCTTTCAAAGGCTGACGTGAAGAATCGCCTCGTTAATAAGCAGGGGGAGAAAGCTGAATGGGAAAAGAAGAAAAGAGTGGGAGTGTGTAGATATCGGTGTGTATGCATTTTATGCACCTCATACCATCATTCTCATTTTTTTCTAAACATTATCATATACTTTAAAATACGGTTAAATTTTCCGAGGTGCAATGTTAGCGTACTGAGCTTATTAAATCGGTATAATTATAGTTTCCACCACGTCTGGAACCCAACTATGGAACCCCCATAGATGTGTGGTACACAATGAGAGGAGTTCAAAACACCCACCATCTTTCCAGTCGCTAATTAAGAGTTTCCGTGATATGACTGATAAATGTTGTAAAGTGTTCAATATACGATAGAGCTACATAACCCACACAGCTGTGAAGAACTCCACAAAACAAATATTTAGAACCCAATACCACTTGAGAACAAGAGACCCTTCGAGGGATTTGGCTTATGGCCAGCAACAACGTCTGACAAGTGGAGGACAACTACCATGCAGGTTTTGAGTGTTATTAGGATCTTATTCACAAGACGGAGTTTGGTTCAACACACAATCTCACATGGTGGTGCAAATGGTCAAAACAAGCTGGGAGTCGCTTTTACTGGATTTGATATTTCCTGTTCTATTATTTTATTCTCTTTAATTATTCCTTCAGTTTTAATTTTTTTAAGGAAATGAAAATAAACAGAGGGTCCAATGGGGACACGAAAAAAAAAAAGAAAGAAAGAAAGAAAGAAAGAAAAATATATATATTATTATATATAATGATATATAGATATATATATATATAAATATTAATAATATATATATATTATATATATATATATAATATATATATATCTATATATATCATATATATATATTATTATATATATATATATATATATATATATATATATATTCTATATATATATAATATGTATTTATGTATGTGTGTGTGTGTGTATGTATTTATATATTGGTGCCTGTGTGTATATGTTGGTGTGTCTAAATTCTGATATAGTAATTAAATAGTGAAATTAATTTGATAAGCTTTTTGGGTAAATGTATTTGCCTTAAGATATGAAAGTGTATTTCACCCTAGTAACCAAGAAAACTTTTCTGCGGCTTTAATTCGTATCATTTTTTAAATGAGTAGGTTCGACACTTGACTGATCCTCATAACGTTGCTCTTGCTGAAACCTGCATTCAAACTTTTGTATCAAATATGACTTTAATTTTTTTTTAGCTGGTTTCTTTATCCTTTTCACCTTTACTAAGTAACACTGAGTTATCTGAAAACACTTAACACTTCATATTTTCATGCTAGAACCAGTTTATTATCGCTGTTCACACTTTCGTTACATCTGGAAAGCTCACATTTTTCTGTACAAATTATGTTCAACATCACACATCCTTAGCTCACTCCAAATCGCATGAAGATGTATTGCAATGCAAACTTTATCTGAAACACAAGATATTCTAATACAAACATCAAAATGTGGCTATAATGTGTAATAGTTTCACTAGGAAGATGAATAAAATAATTTTTACCAAACAGAAAACAGATAATGATTGCGAACTATGAGAAATCGGGTGAAGCTAAGGTAATATCCGGTGTGTCATAAAGTACGGTCTTAGCTGCTTTGCTGTTTGTTATTATGATATATATATATATATATATATATATATATATATAATATTATATATATATATATATATATATATATATTATATATATATATATATATATATATAATATATATATATATATATAGAATTCCTCATCGTAGTCTTTCATGGATTTAAATGTAAATAACTGTTTCCCTTTTCGATTATTTCACCTTTCTATATCTCTTTCGTGCTCTGGAATTATGTGAAACTATTTCCAGTGAGTCCATGCTGTTCGGCATATTGGAAAAAACATCTGTTCCAAAAAAGATAATTATTCTTTTCCGTTCATTACCTGAAATCAGATATATATGGAGTTTAGCTTTAAATCATTGCTTTGTATTTATGAAAGAAGTTCATAGAGAGACAAATATGTAGATAGGTGTGGAGAACTAGTGGTGGTTTTTAGAAAAAGAAAAACTCGAGAAGTGAATGAAGTTGTAAAAAGATTTTACCTTTGATTTGTCAGTACCTCACCTCCTTGCTCTCTTGTATCGCCTAAATGTTTCATCCAAACGGCCCCGTAACTGTGGATAAACTTCTTTCGTGCACAGAAATGTAGGTTAAATCGTTTTTGTTTGCACATCTTCGCACGACTTATTGTCGCTTCTGACCCTTTGCATGCTGGGTTGATTCCATGTTCCTTAAGCTTTGCCCAGAATTTTGCATTCAAGTCAAATTCCTCATGGTGTGAGTCACTACACACATAGAAACTTACACCACACCCGCCCCCCTCAACAAATACACACGCCAAATATACTGAGAGGCGCGCTATTGAAAAAAAAAAAAAAAAAAAAGACGCAAATTTGATGAGTTCACGATGACCGGGATACAGTCACTTTGCAAGAGGCACGATAAGTTTACGATCATTAGTTTTTAAATTGTTCTTTAAAGTGTATGGATACACGGAAATAGTAAAATAAGATTCTCAAACTTAGACTGGATTACTTAGAGAAATAGTTCACATACTTAGACATGACATAAAATTACTGCCTGTTTCCGTTTCCATATAATTATTTACTTCCATAGGTTATATATTTAAAAAATTTTATGGAGGCTTTCTTGTAATGAAAGTATCCATTTCCATTATTCAAAGCCTTTATACAGATTAAGTCTAAATGGTTATGCACTTACGCTAAAAACTTCAAAGTCTAATCCATTGAGCACAAGAGCAGGATGTCAGCTGATAATTCGAAGAGTGAGTTCCATACACCGATAATGGAGAATACCAAACACTTAGTAGGCTTCCTGGCGAAGGTAGAAATTATATCTTTCAGTGATAAAAAAAGAAGTAAACTGCAACTTGGGGCAAGAATTCATAAAAGAGAAAGTTTTCCAGATGACGATAATGTTCAGAAAGGAGAACAGTATTCCACTAATGGTAGAACTAAAGAGCGAAGTTGTGTAACCACATGACATCCTCGCACTTACCTCTGTTGATACTGGAACCTCCGGGAATTATTCTGGTAGCATTAAACATTGTCTGTTTTCTATACAGAGGGAAAAAGATCTGAAGCTGGGGTGACATACATACCAACGACTATCTAGGAAACATTATGAATTTTCCTGGTATCATTAGTTTTTGTACTTTTAGAAAAAGGACAAAGGCTCTGAGGTACGTGACCTTAAACACATCAAGCAAGCCTTGAGAATGCTTATGTTGGTATTAAACTTCTGATGCTTTTAAATACCGTTGAAAAGAAAATTTAGGAATGCCACGAATACATGCCAAATATTTCATTGCCTACTCATCAAGCGCAGGGTTATCTCTACAAAGCAAATCTCTGTTTGAGAAGACGAAGTTACATTTTCAGCCCAACAATGAAGTCTAGTTTTGCTGAAGCTCTGTCGATGGAACCCTAGGAGGACATTTCCATTTACTTAAACAGTTTCCCACTACTCTGCCCGTTTTCTTCAAACTTAATAGGCAAATGGCCGAAAATATTGCGGTTTTGAGGAAACGGCTTCCGGAAATCTTTTGTAACATTAGTTCGTTGAAAATAATATATCGGCTCGGGCTACGCGGTGTGGGTACTGATTACTCTCTCTCTCTCTCTCTCTCTCCTCTCTCTCTCTCTCTCTCTCTCTCTCTCTCTAACGAAATATATTTCAAGGGATTTTCATTTCTTAGCCGTTGAATAAAATTATTACTGTTGTTGGTAAAAAATACTCGTTTTTGTGTACCTGTTACTTTACTCCTATTGTAAAATATTTCCATTATTTTCGTTCATGTTTTCTAAAAATCATTCTGATAAAATCGACGGGAATTACCCTTTGAAAAGTTTAACGCCAGGGGGAAAAGTAGATCATGCTCTCCTGAATGAGGCCTGAACTTATGACCTAATCTTATCCTTCAGGTGAGATATTGAAGTAGATGACCGGAAGTTTCTGTCCACGTGGAGCAAAGAAAACAAAAGGGGTAATTTTTCCCGGAACACACGAGGTGTGAATCCAGAATCCACAGCTGCTTCAATGCAAGTCTGTAACAAGAGCGATTGGGAGTTGATTAGGCTGCGTAGAACACGTGGTCTACGATCTAGGATAAGATGTATGAAGGGTATCTAACAACTAGTTCTTACAAAGAAATGGAGGTTACGTTACTTATCACTGAGAAACACTCTTGCTGATGCCCACCAACAGTCAAAGGAACAAAAGGCGATTAAAGGATGAATTCTTTAAAGGAAATGGTGTGCGAGAGAGACGGGTGAATTCGCCAGTATTTCTATTATAAACGAAACTGAAAAAAAAAAATTCTTATGGGCACCATCCCAAGATCCCTGAAAAGAAACCTGGAAAAAGTGGATGCCAAAGTAGTTCCAGGACCTCATTCAAAAGAGTGTGCAATTAGGAACAGCGCATACAGTGAGAAACGTGATGGGAAGCCTGGGATAGAAAAATATAATTGGTAATAATAATACATTCCAGCACAGACTAAGTCTAACAGTAATAATTATAAAATAAAATGATACATGAAATGCAGAGGAACGGAATATTTTTTGGTGGAAAATTAGAATAAACTTGATTTTACAACTATTTTCTTGCCACCACCCGCCCCCCTCTCCCACCCGTTATAAATTGCTTCTATAATTACAAAGTTTCTAGAGTGTTTTCTGTAAAGAAATAGGAGACAAGCATTTCTCAAAAAATAAGAAGGATATGTCAGGATTTCAAATTTGTCAAATCACCATTCAGTCGTGCCTAAAATTAAAAGGTTATAAAAGGAGAAAAAAGAAGTTGTAGAAACAAATGTATAAAGATTTATAAATAAGCCAATGGACGTTGAAATTAAAAGATGCAAAAGGAAATATGCTGGATTGGGAAATGTCGTCCAATGCCAGCAAGGTTGACCTAATGCTGAAGAGTCGTTCATTTCGACGAATCGAAGGGAGACAATTCTGAAACTGAGGAAAGGACTGATGTCAAATTAGCGAATAATTGTAACCGTGATTAGAAGTCCAAGGGGAAAATAAAGGGTCGAAGATTGAAATGAAAATACCAGTAATGCTATAAACGGCTAGCTGTAATACATCACTAACGAGTAATTGCATTTTTGGAGAAGGATCAAAAGTATTACGCAAGACACCAAACGTGTCTAAAGAGGCTTTAGGAACGCGACCCTCCTTCATCGAAATTCAACGTTAAAATGGTGGTTTTATGCATTTGCCTAAAGAAAACAGCCATTCTTGACCGCAAAATCGTCCTTTTACGCCTCTTCGATCCCATCTCCGAAATCACGAAAGCTTCAGCCAAAAGGAATTTTCAAAAGGCAGCAGAAAGATCGCTCCCCATTTTGCGAAATTCTCCAGCCATCGCCTCCATTTACTTCTTTCAAAGGCTGAATTCAAGAATCGCCTCGTTAATCAGCAGGGGGAGAAAGCTGAATGGGAAAAGAAGAAAAGAGAGGAAGTGCTTAGATATCGGTGTGTAAGTATATTCTGCACCTCATCCCATCATATACTTTAAAAATACTGATATGTTTTCCGTGGTGCAATGTTAGCGTACTGAGCTCATTCCATCTGTATAATTATAGTTTCCACCCGGTCTGCAACGAAACCTCCGTAGATGGTAGTAGTACAATGATAGGAGTTCAAAGTACTCCGTCATTCCATTCGCTAATTAATAGTTTCCGAAATATGATTGACAAATGTTCCTAATTGACCAATGATTGATAGAGCTATATAACCCATACAGATGTGAAGAGGTCCATACAACAACATTTTGAACCCCAATGTCATTGGTCGTAAACCAAAATGTACTTACTGATAATTTTCTAAGTCTCAAATGCATTTTATCCTTCACGGTCTGAAATCGCTCTTGTTCGCGCGATTTTGCAAGGTCGTAGATGACCGTTAAGCTGAAGTTCCAACCACGCATTTGAATCATCCAATAAATGCTATTTTTTCCAGTTAGCGCGTTTTTTTTTTAAGTCATTCCCAGACTCTCGAATTTCCCCGATAAATTTCAATGATTTCCGATGACCAGTGCTGTTAGCAATATATTATATCACATGACTTTTTTTTAGCCAATTATACTTCGTTATCATGGGGTTTATTTCAAATTTCAAATTAGTTAGTTGTGCGCCTCAAGAATGGTTGTGCGATCCGTGCAACAACGTATTTTCGTGCCTTCAAAGACTTTTTTGAAGAGGACGAGAAGTCGGTGGACTTTTACAGCAGACTACAAGGGTACCGTTTTAGAAAGCACACACCTTCCTGCGTGGCAAATATTGTGCTTTGCTAATCCCTGGCGCCAGAAGACTGGGGACCACTCCATCTATTTTAAATTCCTTGCATGGTCACCAAATACATCTGTTAATTAGCGCAGCAGTTTCTGAAGCGAGGTGACCAGTGTATGACTAGAAAATCAGCCCATGATGAGACATTTTTTGTTAGAGCTAAGTATGGCAGCAGAAGAGATTTGAGGCAATTATAGCTGTTAGGCGGGGTGAAGCGTCACAATGGAGACAATTTTATTATAATAACGGTAATTGAGGGCAAAAAAATTCTTGGCAGGAGTGGGAAGACCCTTATACCCATCATAAAAATTCCTTTGTCCCTGGTCTTTGGTAATATCTGATGGTTGGGAGGCCTACAGGAGTTTAGGCAATGAAGGCTACACTTGTGGACCAGACAGACAGGACAATTTACTCCTGGAAGTTCATCAAGAGACTTTGGAAAGACGTTAAGGACAGAATGCCATGCAGTATTTCTCCCTTTGTACCTGTTCCTACGGAAATTAAAAATGGAGGAGATGCTTCTTGAACTATTCAAACCTGCTGCAACATTGTATCAGCCACAGTCTGAAGGCCTCCTATCGTCATTAACAGTGAAGACACCGATCCTGACGAATGTGACAACTTCGGCGAACCTGCACCCGGCCCTTCACACTATTAAGGTATTTTTAAAAAGCTCCTCACCAAATTACGATTTATAAGGCAAGACAATAGGCAATCCCACCCACCGCCAACGTCCACCTCGATAGTTAACACTGTAACATTGTAACCATTAACCAAATTACGATTTAGGTATAAGGTAAGACAATAGGCAACTCCCCCAACCCCTCGATAGCTAAAACGGCAAAATTGTAACCAGAAACCAAATTACGACTTATAATGGTAAGGAGTCTCATATATATTAAAGTTGAAGGTTGATAACAAAACACTCAGCCATCAATATCTCCGCTTTCCGCTTCGAATAAGGTTGCTTATTATATTTATTTATCTTTTTTTTTTTTTTTTAGAAAATATTATTTAGATTACATGGATGGTATCTATTTTTGTTGTTATCTTGTGCCTCTTTTAAATTCAATGCTATTGTTTGCTAAGTTTAAAGATTACTTAAAAAAATGCCTAGTTCAGCTACATGTGTAGTCTATTGACCCGTTTTTGTAGGGGAAAGAGCAAGTGTATATTACTGAATCAGCAATATTATCGCACATTTCGGGGTATAACAAATATATCATACTATATGCATTTGTTTAGTGTTAATAGTCATTCGTGGAGTTAACAAAATTCGTGTCCCTTGGAATGGCATTAAGCTATTCTTTGAAAGAAAGAAAAAACTCCTAAGTAAAATATAAACAGAAATAATTGTGAGGAGTCGAGTTATTTTCGATCTGACGTCTTGTCAATTTTCGCTTTATTTGAGCTG
>NC_087220.1:18893257-18903257 GCF_015104395.2 Macrobrachium nipponense | reverse complement strand
TCATTATTGCCAGAGGTATATCCTTCATTTCCTATAGCCAATCATCCATCGAGAAAGAGGAAAGAAATACTGTCATAAGTTACGTAACGAGTGCGTTCGAAACCTTTTCTCTGAGTAAGTTGGCCCGTCTTCAAAAAAAGTCACTTTTACATTATAAGTACCAAATTTATTCAACCTACGTAATGCAGAATACAGTCAAAATTTATGTGCAGATATAATATGTATTCTGAATAAGCGTTATATTTATGAACTGCATAGATAAAAAGTTATTGCGAAAAAACCGTATTACAGAGGCCCTGAATCTCATTGTAGTTTAATGTTTAATGTGGTTAAAAAGTTTTACAATGTTATTCTAACAAAGACATTGCAAGTAATCACGATCTCAAGTGAGAAGCCATGATATGTAGGATGCTGGTGTGAGTGAATGTTGGCGTTCTATGTATATTAAAGGAATGATGCTGTCACTGTCTGGAAATGATTTGAAAATCTGTAAGTAGTAACTAGTTGGTTTCTTCTAATTAAAATTTGTTTTCATTGATTCAGACTAGTTCACTGAGTGTGACCTCAAATTTTCTAATAACGTAAACATCTTCAGTCATATATCAGTCATATATTGTGAGGTTTGATGGGATACGATTATTCTTTGTGATGATTCTCTAGTAACTCAGTCTAGTAGCTGGGAGACGGGACTGACCATATTGTTGAATGTTCTTTGCTTGTGACTGCTATTTCAAAAGAAAGATGAAATTATATTAGGCACAGAAAGATTAATAACTTTACGGGTTTTCCAAGGCTCACATGAACATTTTCTTATTTTACGTAGAAAACAAAACACATCGTTCATAGAACAGTGATCTTTCGTTTTACCAAGAATTTGGTGCTGTTCACGGGGATATCTAGATTATCTAGTGAAATCTTCTTTTTCTATGACATGAACAGGTGAACATGTGTACAGGAAAGGCTGCAGCAGTTCTGCAAACTATTTCAACATTCTATTACTTGAAGCAACCTGTGGGTAGTGTTGTGGGGCAAAGTTGGATTCCATGCTTTTGGTTTTTTGCATTTTGAAAATGAAGGCAAAGTGAGTTGAGTATCCTCAAGGATTCGAAGAAACCGATATCCTATTAGTTACTTTCGTCGATCTTCTGGAGTGTAAAGCTGAGTAGCAACATAATTGACATTTTTATCAATTCTCCTCAGTCCATAATCCTATCACAATTACTCGTGTTATTAATGAAGGTTTGCAGAGACTATCACGATTTTTATTGGCTTTAAACATCACGCGCACAAACACGCACGCGGAAATACACTTATAGACGCAATCATATATATATATATATATATATATATATATATATATATATATATATATATAAATATATATATATATATATATATATATATATATATATATGATTGCGTCTATAGGTTTATTTCCGCGTGCGGGTTTGTGCGCGTGATGTTTAAAGCCAATAGAAATCGTGATAGTCTCTGAAAACCTTCATTAATAACACGAGTAATTGGATAGGATTATGGACTGAGGAGAATTGATAAAAATATATATATATTTTTATCAATAAATATATATATATATATATATATATATATATATATATATATATATATACATATATATATATATATATATATATATATATATATATATATATATATATATATATATATATATATATGCATTAATCTACAAATGTCCTTTAATATGTAATTCGCTCTGCCTCAGAATTAATATATTTTCATATATGTTAACTGAAGGGGAATTTGTTTAGTTGATAATAATTTCGTCGGATCCCAGGCGCGAACCTAGGAACCAAGAAATCAGGACGTACAGTGAAGCGCCTTTAACCACACAGCTACTAGGTGAGAGGCGGCGTTAACTTATATCCTCTCGTGGTAGTTGTTTGGTTAAAGGCGCTTAACTCTGATACCCATTTAACCTGCGAGAGATCTTGGAACACAAACATCAATCTATGCCTCTCCAAAGTGAATAAAATAGAAAATAAAATGAATTCTGTAGTTCCATCAAAAAGATAAAAGAAATCAAAGAAAGAATCAGGAAAAGAAAGATATCAAAGGTGCGGAGACATTGCCAGAAAAATGTCCATTTGTTTTCAAAACGAGATGGGAGTGAATAAGAGCAAGAATAAATGTCAGAAAACTATCACTCAAGACATAAAAAAACAACACCTACTAGCCCATTCCATGTGAATTCAGGTTGGCAAGAAATAAAAAAAGAAAAGGATAACAAGGTCTGGTCGAAGTAGATTTTTAAAAAGTGTGAAAGAAATACATACACATACAAAAGAAAAGGAGGGATAGAGAGAGAATGAAAAATATCCAATCACAACCTCCGAGCCTCTTGTACCTTTTTGTTAAAAAAAAATTCCTGGAAGGTTTTGGAATATGAGATAAATTGGAAATATTTCAAAGCCAACTAACCGAAGTGCGCTGCAGGAAAGCATTGAAGAATAAAATCTTATCTTTACGCGTTCAAGCACAGCTGTAATAGGTTTTGAATAAAGTAAGGAAGAACTATTGACAACAATAACATAAATCAATTTGAATTCAGTAATGATGAACTAAACAATATGTAAAAAATCAGCAATGGCAAAAATTCACAAAATCACCGAGCGTACTTTCCGTTCTTTTTCTTTCAAAGGTTGCTCAATAAACTCACACACAAAAAAAAAAAGAAAAAAAAAACGCTTTTGCCTGTGCTTTATTCCGCCCTGCTGCTTACCAAGCACACATAAAAATCCATACCTGACAACAAGAAATGGAAAATTGTGTTTTAACACAGAGATAAATACTCAAAATGATTATATAAAATCACTAGGAAATTCACTTATTACCACTTATTACGCAATACAAATATTTTAAAAAGTATGATTTAAACTAAATGTGATGTAAATAAGCAACCTATCAATGTCATAATTTTATACAGTGAGTAGCCCATGCACAAAATTTTAATTACTCACTTAGCATAACATGATTAATGTAATAAACTTTTTTTTTCTTTCTGGTACTTACTTGGTCAATTCAATGGGGATCCACATGTTTACCAAGTACTCATCAAGTATGTTAGACATCTGCAGGATAATCAATTCAGCAGTATGTATCAGTTTTGAGAGAAACTTTGGGGCTGGAAAGAGAGAGAGAGAGAGAGAGAGAGAGAGAGAGAGAGAGAGAGAGAGACAAGAGGGCGGGGCGTGGGGTGGAAGTGCGGCTGGCTGCTCAATATTGTACATACATGGTTTCCTCTGCATTATTCTTATGTTGTTTGTAAAATAAAATAATTCTTCATACATCCATAATGACTTCGTACATCGAGCATATGAGACTAGGCAGCAATCGCAGGCAACTAGGATTTCTAGAGGAAATAAATATCATAAGAGCCGTCTGGCGACTGGGCAAAAACAGCTCGGTTGAATCAATCATAATTATGCTGTCGAGTCCTGAAGCTGGTAGGTGAAATATCCATTTTTTTATTTTATATATAGCAAAGTGAGATATTTAATGCTTTATGAAAACGTAAACGGGTAACCGATTTACGGTGTTCTAAACAACGTACGTACATAATCCTGTTGCTGCAACAAATTATTCACATGTTTATTTGTGGCCAGTCCTTTGAAACAGATCTTTATTTTCCTCTAACAAAGTCTGCCCTTATTTTTGAGAAAGGCAGTCATCGTATAAAAGATATTTACCTGTGCGCGTGTGTGTGGTCATTTTCACAAGATATATATATGTCACTAAAATGCCACAATGCTCTCTTCTCGAATTCTTCGCGCTTTTTTTGGAGGGTCTATTCCAGCTCTAATAAAATTATATATCTGAAAACGACAGGCATATGTAGGTATGAGAGTTTTATATTCCTACATAAATAGACAAGTAGACGGAATATAGAAATAGCTATTATGTTAGTGAATTCTCATTTTAAAAAGACACCTAAGAATGCCAGTCTATCTTCCGTTTCCGCTGTATCCGTAATTGAGAAAGTTACTTATACTTAAAGTATTTACGGAATTTCTCTTTCATTTCGCCCCTGTTGAAAATCGCAAAAGAACATACTACGTATCTAGACGAAACGCCTATGGCACAAAGATGGTTTGGGTATCCTGTTATCATGATTTTGGCAGCAGAAAAATAACCAATAATATTCCATGATACAGAAGATAAGAGGGTTTAATCAAAAACAAACTAAGGAATTCATCATAAGGCCCATTATCCCAAATAACTGGCTCTTCTATTTTGGTATCAACCGCCGGATGTTTAATCATATCGATTGGCGGTATGGGAGGTTTCAGTGCTTTCCAATATTTCGTTTTTATTAATTAATCACATAAAAATAAATAACCTGGTAATGAATCTCAACGTGTTTTAACTACCCGAGTTCCGAAGGCAATTACAATGATTAATGATGCATCATTTATGAGGGATACTGACATGTATCAAGATTACGAATCCATTGAAAATATATTCAGTTCTTTGCAATAGCTTTGATCGTGCCATTTTGCTTTATTTATGACCTCTCCTGATGTCTGCTTGGATTTAACCCTGGCATCCATCGTTGCCTGAAGTGAAAGAGCAATGGTTGGAGAGCATCTGTTGATCTCTACTGCCTTCTTTCTTACCTCTCTTCCTATTCTTGAATCGGCAGATCGGTTTTCTTTCATCTTTTTCTTCATGTATTTTGCCTGGCTTAAAAAAGAAATCACAGTCTTCATGACCCTCTCGCTGTGGTTTCTCTTTTGATTTCATCCTAACTTTAACAAGACTCGTCCAGTTATCATATCCAAATCAAAGGTTTTGAATGATAACACATTTCTAATGTAGACGACATATCTCACTCTTTCAAACAAGTCTTATTGAAAGATATTGCTGCATCAGCTGCATTCAACTTGTAAATAGTCTTCTCTATTTTTCTAATAATAGCTTTCTCTCTGCTATTACAACTGGCGAGTATTGCGCCGATATTACTCATCAGGAGCAGTCAATTCCAGGGATAATTGTCACAAATTTATTTATTTGTTACAGTAAATGAACAAATAGGTCAAAATGTAAGTTAATATATTGGCCAACGTTTCTCTCGGTATCATCCGAGTATGATCACGGCAGTGGATCGGAGCAGACTGTTGTTGCTGTCAGGATCTACTCAATAATAATAATAATAATAATAATAATAATAATAATAATAATAATAATAATAAGAATAATATATAATAATAATAATAATAATAATAATAATAATAAAATAATAATAATAATAATAATAATAATAATACTCTTTTAAAAAAATAGCTGTGTTCAGCTAATTAACTTCATATGAAAACATTTCCATTCTTCTTAATAATCGATTTTCTGGCTCAGCAATATTGTTTTATAACTGACCAATATATTCATGATGGTGTTTAATAGAAAGGATGTGGGCATGCTCTTCTATTTTATTTAAAAAAACCAGGGATTCTGGTGGCTAGTATCAGAGTATAAGGTTCGTCGACTGGTATACTGTATACTGGTATACAAGAAAGTTGAATCACTGGGTTTGTACAAGCGGGGTTCGTCTACTGGTATGCTGGTATAACTGGTCGTGACTGGGTGCAGGGTTCGTCGCCGGGAATGCAGGACTGCTATTTTTTCTAGTTCTGCTGGTATTATTCTTCCTTTGTCAACATGTTTCAATGTCCTCGAAGGTCATCATCGTGACGAGTTAGCAGAGAAACAGAAGAAGCAGTGTCTTGGTTGCAGTATTTATAGTGGCTCAGCTGGGGTGGCAATCTTTCATTAGCTAAACTGGTCTTGGGCGAAGTCTGGGAACCCGCATGGATTGGCGCAGTTCTTCTGAAGTGCGAGCGCTCAGTTGTGTCTGGAGATGGACGCTGGAATTTCTGTCATCCTGCATACGTTCTTGATTGGCTGGAACATTTGTGGGACTATTCGCAGTCAACCTCTGGGAGTTGTTAGGGAGGAGAAAAGTTTCCTGTATGAAGTTCAAGTTCTGCTTTTCCTTCCCAATATGCAACGCTTCCATGAGGATTAGGCGGTGGTGGTCAGTTGTTCAGTTAATTTTTCGATATTAGGAATATCATATCTTTTATTTATCTTCTTGTGGGCAGTCCTGGCATGATTGTGAATGGCTCTCTCTTTGGGGTTGACAGGATATCCTTTTGGAGAAACACATGGAGGTCATTCCAACGCATTTGCCGAGGCATCCTCAGATAGGGCATATTTAGTCGTAGACTACGTTTGTCTTCTTCAAGGGATGCTGCAAGGGGACCGGTCGATTATTCCCCATCACCAGGCTGCTGGTCTTCTTGGTTTTGTAGGAGATAACAAGGTTGATCTTCTTGTTGGCATCGCCGGGGCTAACATTTCCCTCAATGATATTCCTGAGAACTTGTTTGTCTGCCTTACTGTCGGTGGAAATTCCCCTTGTAGAAGATCTTGGTGTGGTCTGGGTTTCTGGCAAGATTTGAGTATTTCTTGTCGAGAAGGACTTAAGCAATGCGTTGTAGCTCATTTTGTGTAGCATTCCAGGAGGAGCAGGAGCGGTTAGGCTGGTCGAGATGATATTAAAAAGAACGAGCACAAAAGTAATAACAGTAGTTGGGGAAACAGAAAACTTTGAAGTTAGTGTTGGATCACACCAGGGTTCAGCATTAAGCCCATTTTTGGTTTTGCTTGTTATGGATGAATTAAGTGAAGAGATCAGGAATGAAAAGCTGTGGGAGTTGTTGTACACCGATGATCAGTTGATTACTGCTGAAAATGAGGAGGACCTACAGAGAAGGGTTACAGATTGGCAAGAGTCTTTAGAGAGGGGTGGCTTGAAGGTGAATGTGAATAGAACATAGGTATTCCTGAGCAGTAGGGAAGATAGAGACAGAATAGTAATACAAGAAAGAGGGGGCTCAATTATCAAACAGGCTGAAAAGTTTAAATACTTAGGTTCTACTTTAAGCAAAAGAGGGAGGATGTGAACCTGAAGTTGACAGCAGAATAAAAGCTGCATGGGAGAAGTGGAGAGGGTAGCTGGAGTAGTATGTGATCAGAAAATGTCAATCAAGCTGAAATTCTAGGGCTTTAACACAGTGATAAGACCAGTGTTCATTTATGGAGCAGAAACATGGGCTCTAAGAAGAAAAGAGGAAGTAAAGCTCGAGAGAACAAAGATGAGAATGCTGAGGTGGATTATGGGAATATCACTGCTTGAGAGATTGGAAAATGATGAAATAAGAAGGTGGGCAGGCTTACTGAAAATTACAGAGGTGATAAGAGAGTCACGATTGAGGTGGTATGGGCATGTGCTGAGGATGGATGATGAGGGAGTGAAGAGGGCTTGGGAGGAACCTGTTAGAGGAAGAAGATCAAGAGTGAGACAGAGGATTAGATGGAAAGATAAAGTGAGGGAAGATATGGAGAGAAGAAGTTTGGTGGAGGATGATGCATTGGTAGACGGCAGTGGAGAAGGCGCACCAGGCAACCAACCCCTTAATGGTGATATTATATATATATATATATATATATATATATATATATATATATATATATATATATATATATAATATATATATATATATATATATGCTTAAAAAATCACAGTAGATGCACGTGACTTCATAAATAAGCGAATACCACGGGAAAATGATAGTCAGAAATCCAAGCGCTTTCGTCTTTACTCAGAAATCGTCAAGGAGCTACAGTAATACTATAGCTCCTTGACGATGTCTGAGTAAAGACGAAAGCGCTTGGATTTCTGACTATCATTTTCCCGTGGTATTCGCTTATATATATATATATATATATATATAATATATATATATATATATATATATATATATATATATATATATATATATATATATATATATATATATATACATATGCATATATATATATATATATATATATATATATATATATATATATATATATATATATATATATATATATATATATATATATATATATATATATATATATATATATATATATATGTCACACATGTCCACAGGTGGAAAATAAGAGACCGGGTGTGGGTCTTGACTGGTTCCGATTTTATTTACAAGCAATAGCTTGGAAATAAAGTCGAAACCGGTTAGGACCTATACCCGTCTCTCATTTTTACCTGTGGATATGTGTGATAAAAGAATCACGTACTAAAGTGATTTTTCTCAGCCTTTACCCTTTGAGTGCTTCGTCATGTACTTCCACATCTCAGACACGACATGTCGATTAGAATTCCTAAATGGAAATTACGAAAACTAGAACCCCCAACAATTTAAATAGAATTTCAGAAAGGTCAAATTACAAAAAACGTCGTTCCCTTTGAAAATGCTAATTGAGACTGGCATAAATTTCAATTGGTAATATTAAAAACGGTGGTAGAATGCATGGATCGCTCTTTTATAAACGGCTAAACATGAGGGGATGAACTCGTAATTGGTTTGTTATTATAAAGAACATTGTTTTCTTGATACAGTATTGAAGTTTTTTGCTCATTTTTGCCTGCATGTGCCTTTCGTACCACAGAAAATAAAACATAAATGAAATTGCTTACAAGCAACAAAATATGTGATAAATGATGGAGGTAAATGTTTGGTGGTATAGATGTACAGCTTCAAAGCTAATTAATTTTAGTGCTGCTGAGAAAAACGGAAATCGCTGATATGTAAGGACCATATAATTACTACGCTTTCAAATAGAAATCATATATTTATAATTGAATGTCAACCAGAACCTCTCTCTAAATACAAGAGCCGCGAGTGTTTCGAGGATCAAGGAACTGAATACGATGTCAAAAGCTTCAAGAATCTCTCTTCCGGAATATGGAATTCAGTATTAACTTGGATACTAAACACCTTCAAGAGAATAACAAGAAGGAAACAAGTCTTATAATTTGGGAATGATGTCAAATAATTCAAAAACAAGACTGGAAAAATATAGTTCACAGTAATACTATTGCTTATTATGTAGTAAATTGCTAAATACAGGTAGCTTTCGCCAAGTTGATTAGTTAGCGTTTTCAGCTTGAATAAACAAAGAAATGATAAGAAAACATTTTTGAAAAATGGAAAAACTGTTTCTTATTGTTTGATATAACTCCAGAATTGCACGATTGTCTCTATCCATTCTTTGGGAACGTCGTAGCACGGTAGTGGCTGACATATTGGCCGTTGGTCTTACTGCTTGTTGGGTTCCAAAATGCCAATTAGGTGGTTCTTCGGTTGTTCTAGAAATTGCTCTGAAGTTATTATCAATGACATCAGCAGGGCATAATGGGGACTACAATTTTGGAAAGCCATTTAGTACCAAGACCAAAAACCAGTATGCCAGACTCTATCGTGCCACCAAGTTCCCAGAGAATTGCTAATAGACCTATGATCAATTCTGGAGTTACCTGAAAGAATAATTAGCAGCTTTTCCATTTTTAAAACATGTTCTCCTAAATGGATTATCATTCTATGCTTATTCAGGCTGAATAGGCCAGCAGATCAAGTTGGCAAAAGCTAGTATTTAGCAATATACTACTTATATAATACTGTGGACTTTATTTTTTCAATTAAAGATCACGAGAAAGTGATGATAACAAATAAAAAAAAGATTGTCCAGAAATCAACTTTAGCACACGAGATCAAAGTACTGAGGCTGATAATATAAAAAGTAAATAAATGAAAACACTCTCAAGGAAACCCCAACATAGGTATATCTAATCTTGTCATAAATATACTAAAATAGCCAGGAGCCTCCTTGAAAAGAAAAAAAGCAAAATGATTTTTGTAGAATTAATATACATAGTGTCATAAACTCTAAAATGAACATAATAAAATTAAACGTATATAACAGAATATGGTCCTCTTCACTAATGTGGTTGCAAGGTGCTCGTTTTGTGTAGCGATATCGTCCAAGAATTTGCAAGCGTGTGTCTCATTTCCGCCTGGAGAGAGAGTTGCGATTTCCCGACCTCCTTTTCTTCAACAAA
>NC_087220.1:18870757-18888257 GCF_015104395.2 Macrobrachium nipponense | reverse complement strand
AGCCTGCACATGTATGGCTTAGAAACATGGCGATTGCGAGGACAATTAATTGAAACATGTAAAATACTGAAAGGCTGATCAAAGGTAGACAGTAACCTATTTATGATAAACGAAAACCAGACAACAAATAATGGTTGGGAACTAGAACTGAAGAGATACAACACATCCCATTTAGGGAACTTATTCATATACAAGATAAGTGACACATGAAATAAACTGTCACCAGAAGTTGTAAACAGCAACAATGTGGAAGAGCTTAAAAGAAAGCTAGACAGAATCATTAGGGCACTGAATAGACAGTAAAACCTGCTCCTAGAGATGAGTGAGCACACGATGTCTCCTCGGATGTACTAACAATTCTTTGAGACATCCTAATCCTTGTATCTCCTTGTAAACCCCCCCACCCCCCCCCCCCCTCTCTCTCTCTCTCTCTCTCTCTGCAAGAATTTGTTTCCACACTCAAAGCTATTCTTCAAGTTAAATTACTGGACCTTTGCCAGAGGAAAAATTACATGAAAAAATGCTTCATCAGGTTTTTCTCTGATAAAGGACAACCAAATCAAGAGTGAAGTCTGGCGTTCGCACGTTCTTTTTAAAAGATAATGAAAAAAGCGCTCAAGGGAATTAATGGTAAAATGTCGTAATGTTTCTTAGGAACTTCAATGGACGTTGATCTGCAAGAAACACGAACAATTATCTTCAATGGCAGGAGATTTTGTAAAAGAACGTTAGGAGGTTTTACTGGAATAATTTGTTGAATTGAAGAGAATGCGCTACCAATACACTTGTTTAGGTCAAAGGCAGAAAAATATTAATGAATTTATCTACGTCTACAACCGCCAACATTCGAACGAACTACATACGTAAAACGTTTTTTTTTTTTCGGGAAAGAATTTCTCTGAGTCTGGGGAAAAGAGAGAGAGAGAGAGGAGAGAGAGAGAGACCCGAGAGAGAGAGTGAGATGTGGATGTATATCTTTTACTTTTAAGGTTCTATATTCCCGCTGAATTGTGATCTAGCCAATTCCTAATAAGAGTTAAAACGCGGGGTAAGATTGGCCCAGATTAAGCATGGTTCCCTGTAAGAGAGAGAGAGAGAGAAAAAAAAAGGCAAGCACGCACACAAAAAAAACATTTGTTTTGAGATATATACGATTTTAGTCCTTATTTTACTTGGTCTTAACTCTGTGTAATTCTTTGTTATAAAGTAGAATGCATATATGAATAATAATATGCTTTCTGCAGACATTTGAGAGTGGACACAGCTTCCATTTTTTCCAATTATACTTAAGTTAATATGCTTAATTATATCTTGGTACCCTTTTAGATGTCTAATTCCATTTGGTGAAACTTCAAGTAAGAGTAGCAGTAGTAATAGTAGTACTAGAAGTACTAGTGCTACAGCTATGCCTTTTTTACTCACCTTTACCGAATATTCTTCTTATTCCTGTCCATTGAAAGCTATTCCATGAGAGTATACTCAAGCTAGCTTGCCTTTTCTTCTCTTTTTTCCACATCCTGACGAGTTCTACTGTGAACTTTGTTCCTCTTCGATTATTTATAATTTCAATAAAAATCTCAACTACTACTACTACTACTACTACTACTACTACTACTACTACTACTACTACTACTACTATAATAATAATAATAATAATAATAATAATAGTAATAATAATAATAATAATAATAATAATAATAATAATAATAATAATAATAATAAGAAGAAGCAAGAAAACAAGGGAGGAACTCAACGAGAAATACAAAGTACAAGAGAGGGGGACTAAACAACACCAATAGAAGATGTAAAACAGAGGCTTAAGGCCAAAGCACACAAGATCCAACGGTACATGAACAGGAATAAGGGATACCAACAGAACAAACTATTCGGAACCAACCAGAAAAGACTATACAGCCAACTAAGAGGGGAAGACAACCACCCAGAAATTCCTGAAGCCGAACCAAGTAAGAGACTCTGGGAAAACATATGGAGCAATCCGGTATCACACAACAAACATGCAACATGGCTCCAGGAAGTCAAGGAAGAAGAAACAGGGAGAATAAAACAAAGATTCACAGACATCACGACAGACACAGTCCAGACACCAACTAAAGAAAATGCCAAACTGGAAAGCCCCCTCCCCAGGTCCCGATGAAGTCCATGGATACTGGCTCAAAAACTTCAAGGCCCTACACCCACGAATAGCAGAACAACTCCACCATTGTATCTCAAATCACCAAGCACCCAAATGGATGACCACAGGAAGAACATCCTTAGTACAAAAAGACAAGAGTAAGGGAAATATAGCCAGTAACTACAGGCCTATCACCTGCCTACCAATAATGTGGAAGTTACTAACAGGTATCATCAGTGAAAGGCTATACAACTACCTAGAGGAGACAAACACATCCATCCCCACCAACAGAAAGGCTGCAGAAGGAAGTGTAGGGGCACAAAAGACCAGCTCCTGATAGACAAAATGGTAATGAAGAACAGTAGGAGAAGGAAAACCAACCTAAGCATGGCATGGATAGACTATAAGAAAGCCTTCGACATGATACCACACACATGGCTAATAGAATGCCTGAAAATATATGGGGCAGAGGAAAATACCATCAGCTTCCTCAAAAATACAATGCGCAACTGGAATACAATACTTACAAGCTCTGGAATAAGACTAGCAGAGGTTAATATCAGGAGAGGGATCTTCCAGGGCGACTCACTGTCCCCACTACTCTTCGTAGTAGCCATGATTCCCATGACAAAAGTACTACAGAAGATGGATGCCGGGTACCAACTCAAGAAAAGAGGCAACAAAATCAACCATCTGATGTTCATGGACGACATCAAGCTGTATGGTAAGAGCATCAAGGAAATAGATACCCTAATCCAGACTGTAAGGATTGTATCTGGGGACATCAGGATGGAGTTTGGAATAGAAAAATGTGCCTTAGTCAACATACAAAAAGGCAAAGTAACGAGAACTGAAGGGATAAAGCTACCAGAGGGAGCAACATCAAACACATAGATGAGACAGGATACAAATACCTGGGAATAATGGAAGGAGGAGATATAAAACACCAAGAGATGAAGGACACGATCAGGAAAGAATATATGCAGAGACTCAAGGCGATACTCAAGTCAAAACTCAAGACGCCGGGAAATATGATAAAAGCCCAATAAAAATAACATGGGCATGGGAAGTGCCACAGGAGTAATCAGATACAGCGCAGGAATAGTGGAATGGACGAAGGCAGAACTCCGCAGCATAGATCAGAAAACCAGGAAACAAATGACAATACACAAAGCACTACACCCAAGAGCAAATACGGACAGGACTATACATAACACGAAAGGAAGGAGGGAGAGGACTACTAAGTATAGAGGACTGTGTCAACATCGAAAAACAGAGCACTGGGGCAATATCTGAAAACCGGTGAAGACGAGTGGCTAAAGAGTGCATGGGAAGAAGGAACTAATAAAAGTAGACGAAGACCCAGAAATATACAGAGACAGGAGAAAGACAGAAAGAACAGAGGACTGGCACAACAAACCAATGCACGGACAATACATGAGACAGACTAAAGAACTAGCCAGCGATGACAATTGGCAATGGCTACAGAGGGGAGAGCTAAAGAAGGAAACTGAAGGAATGATAACAGCGGCACAAGATCAGGCCCTAAGAACCAGATATGTTCAAAGTATGATAGACGGAAATAACATCTCTCCCATAGTAGGAAGTGCAATACGAAAAATGAAACCATAAACCACATAGCAAGTGAATGCCCGGCACTTGCACAGAACAGTACAAAAAGAGGCATGATTCAGTGGCAAAAAGCCCTCCACTGGAGCCTGTGCAAGAAACATCAGCTACCTTGCAGTAATAAGTGGTACGAGCACCAACCTGAAGGAGTGATAGAAAACGATCAGGCAAAGATCCTCTGGGACTATGGTATCAGAACGGATAGGGTAAATACGTGCAAACAGACCAGACGTGACGTTGATTGACAAAGTCAAGAAGAAAGTATCACTCATTGATGTCGCAATACCATGGGACACCAGAGTTGAAGAGAAAGAGAGGGAAAAATGGATACGTATCAAGATCTGAAAATAGAAATAAGAAGGATATGGGATATGCCAGTGGAAATCGTACCCATAATCATAGGAGCACTAGGCACGATCCCAAGATCCCTGAAAAGGAATCTAGAAAAACTAGAGGCTGAAGTAGCTCCAGGACTCATGCAGAAGAGTGTGATCCTAGAAACGGCACACATAGTAAGAAAAGTGATGGACTCCTAAGGAGGCAGGATGCAACCCGGAACCCCACACTATAAATACCACCCAGTCGAATTGGAGGACTGTGATAGAGCAAAAAAAAAAAAAAAAAAAAAAAAAAAAAAAAAATAATAATAATAATAATAATTTGTTCTTTACTTCATTATCCAGATTCGTCTTTTAATCTTTCCTTTATTCCTGCTATGTCTAATATTCATATTTGTATGAGTATATTCTTTGGTTAATTAGTTTATTATTATTATTGTTATTATTAATACTATTATTATCATTATTATTATTATTATTATTATTATTATTATTATTATTATTATTATTATTATTATTATTATTATTATTATTATTCATATTTTTATGAGTATATTCTCAAGTTGAACGAGTAGTTTATAATATGATAATAATAATAATGGTGAGAGCATAGCCAGGACTTTTACTTAAGTAATCAAGTCCTTCCTTGATGATTTTCATGGCTTCATTGTACAAACCGATCATATTCTGACACCTTTCCCTGTTCCTTTCCCGAGCTAAAAGGCCGATCTTCACCACCCCATCCCTTCTTCCTTCCATCTCGTGTTCCATCCACTTGCAAAGGCTCCCATCCCCAGCAACACTTTTATTTCTTTGCCTCCTCTCAACTTCGGTCTAAGAATTAATTCCTGCCATCCCAAAGAATTTCAGAACAAGGTCAAGTAAACTATAAAAATAAAGAACAAAGGAAATAATTAAAACTCTTCCTTAATATTTATTCGGTGACAGTTCTTGTTAAAGTTGAAATTGTCTTCACGAGTTGGATGTCTGAAAGAGTATCTTCACAACATGGTGCCAAAAGAGGACATATTTCTGTGTCTGCATTTTGAGCGAGCGGTCTTCCCTGGCCGGTTTGGGATGGGGAAAGTTACTTTTCGGAGATGTGTGAGGGAACTGTTATTAGATTAGTTGTGACATAAAAAGGCAACAATGATACAAGAGAAAGAATACGGAAAAAATATCGAGTAAAGAAAGGGAAAAAGAGGATGATCATTGATGAAAATGGAATATATTGACTGAAAAAAAAAAAACTGAATGAAAACGCTGAGAGGGAAGAAATAAATGCCTACTCTTATTACTCAAGCCCACAGAGGACATTGACTTGAGATTCGAGCTTCCAAAGAATAATGGTGTTCAATGTAAGGAAATAACAGAAAGTAATGGGAAACACAACAGAAGATATCAGTTTTAAGAATTAATAGTTTAACAAATTAATAAATAAACATATAGAAATATAAGTAAATTATTAAAATATAGGAAGAATTATATTAGAGTAGTAATGAATTGTATTTTTACTTGAGTTTCTTAAGTTCTAGTGGCACGACATACACTGGGAAGCTATTTCACAGTCCAGCAGAGTGAGGAATCAAGGACCTCTGTAACTGTGAAGTTCGACAGCGAGGAACATTTACTGCATATTGGTGCGCCTGTTCAGCGTATGTGGTTACTCTCGGCAGGAAAAGGGGATCAGGGATCGAGCGTGAATATAAAAGATTTCTGTTAAAATACAGAAAAGAGGCCATCCATGAATGGTCCAAGTCTTAACGGCTAATATTAGGGTACAGAAAGCTACAATCACGAACCACTCTGTCTAAAGAAGATAAATCTCTGGCAGAAGCAGGAAAACTTACCTAAAACAGATAGAACTGCTTTTATCAGTTATAAATATATGAAGCATTACTAACAATAACTAACTTCCGTACGGGATTTTCTGAAACTTTCATTAGATTTTTCTCAAAAGTTAGATGTGAGTCAATAGGAAGACATTATCTGGGACGTCATTTAAAAGCCATGCAAAATGCAACAGATCTTCAAAAGTTTCTAAAGAAATATTGTTACCATGTACCTATGTAGATGCCCTCAACATTGTATAATCTAGAACTAAACCTGGCTATAGAATCCTGACCTTTTCTAATTTTAAAGAACGATCTGAGATCTCAAACTGAATCTCCAGCTTCAGCCGTCCCATATACTGGCCTTAGAAGACCCTTGAGATCTTCCTAGGTCTTGCAGTTTCTGAACTGATGGCTATGACAACGTTGCCCGATATCCTCTCTATCCCAACTGAGTGTTGTGTATTAAGTCTTGCATGTGAGATTGCGCATGTCGAAGCTCTCCTGTTCGACTGGTGCATTGTCGGCTGTTGTGATCCAGGGGGCCAGGAGAGCAATGTTTTGTAAAGCAAGATGTAACGGGATGAATACTATTAAAGCCAACTATTTTAGCACCTGTCTCATTCCTCCCCACCTCTGGCTACCGACCTTAGTACTGGTGATGAGAAAAAGTACCTGATGGCAGAGGAAAATGGTATGGTAGCCATGTTTTGAAGGTTTGTTCATCTTCACAATTGCTGAGTGGCCGGCACAAATGAAGAATGGGAAAGAAGGACGCTTTGGAAACGTAACAAATGAATTGTTTGCAGTGGCTAATGTTTAGTGATTTCATTATATGGAAGTGTATCGCCGTTAATAGCCCATTATGATCGCAGTATGCTCAAGCTATTGTGGTTTTTGCTTACCCTTTTGATTTGTTATGTGGCCTACATTAAGTTATGATAGCAGTATGCTAAACTATCGTGGTTGTCTTGTCCTTTTGATTTGTCAAGTAGCCTACATTAGGTTAGGCTGTTTTTGCTTATGACAGTTTTGTCACATTAAGATAATTAGTCGTAGTAGCTTAGAGGTTGTATTACGGTATTAGCACGTAGCCTACTTAATGATTTGGGGATAATTACCTTATGTTTTTTATGTAATCATAAGCTTGATGGTATTGAAGTTAGTGGCCATCGCTACTCTATAGATTAAAAAATGATGGATGTAACCCTCTAAAATTTCTTTTGAATTGTGGTTGAGTTTATTGGAAGCAAATTTTATTATATGTCTACAACTGACAATGTTGAAGAGAAGAGTGTTCTTTTGGTGTCTGTTGGTACTGAAGTGTTTGCAGTTCTAGGTAATATATGTTCACCAGATTTGCCACAGACTAAAACATATGAATAGTTGTTAGTTTTGCTTAAGGCAAATTGTGATATTAAGCCTAACCACCACAGAAATTTAGTTGCTTCCCGGCAAAGAAAGAAAAAAGGAGAGAGTTTTAAAGATTTGTATCCTGATCTGGGCAAAGGATTGTGAGTTTGGTCCACAGTTTCATGCTCGATTGAGAGATCAGTTATTTATGGCTTTAGAATATGAATTTTTTTTTTTTTAATTTGCTTTCTGTAAACTTAGATTCAAAGTCCATGGCCTCTATTCAGAATTTTGAAAGGGGTTTGAATTTGGAGAAAGTTTGTTTTCTGAGAAGTAGCTCCCTATGCAACAATGTGGATACTCTCATGATAGTGTGAAATGTCGTTTTAAAGATAAGGTAAGCCATCAGTGTCAGAAAAGGGGCATTTAAAGCAAGTTTGTACAGCTGTTGTAAGTAGCAGTAAAAATGATGTACAGAAAAATGGTCATAAATCTGCAGTACATAAAGATAAGAAAAGTGATAAAGCAATTGATGATGTAACTGTTTTTAGAGACAGGGAAGATAAACTTATTAGTTACCACTGGTCATGCGATAAAAGATGTAATTAAGGTGATAATTAGGGACCATATTGTTCCTTCTGAGGTTAATTCTGGTGGTGAAGTTAACCCTATAAGTGAAGATTGGTAATAATGTTAGCAAATACATTAGGTAAAGTTTCTGAAGATGTTGCTTATAATAATTATAATGCCATTAAGATTTTGTATATTGTGGAAAAAAATTCAGATATTTGAGGCAAATATTTGATGGGTAAGTTGTTATTTACTTGGTAGGCATAGATAATTCATCTGAAGTAATTGTTCAGGATTTGTTTGATAAATATGAGGTGGATAATTCAGTTTGTCAGTATCCATTACCAACTATTGATAAATTATTACCAAAGATTGGTAAAGGGATAATATATTCCATTATTCATTCAAAAAAATGCTTACATGAAAATACCATTGGATGAAGAGAGCCAAAAGTACTTGGTAATTAATACCCCTGCTATTTTTCATGGAGGTTTTTTATTGCTGGTTTGCTATCAAATGTTCATGACGTTTTGTTGCTATTATACATTACTGTAAGTTTGTTAAGAATTTTTCTAGTAAGTGTGATCCCTTGTATATATAAAAAAAAACAGATGCACTAAAAGTGAAGAAATTGCTTTTAAAACTATGAAAGAAGGTTTGGCTGAAAATCCATTGTTATGTAATTATGATGGAGACAGTTCATTGATTGTGGAAGTGAATGCTTCACCCATTGGAGCTGGTGGTGTTATGTTACAAAACGTTGATGGGAGGGAGGTTCCTATATATTTTGAGAGTGAATGACTTTTGTCAGCTGAATGGAACTATGCTCAGATTCATCGAGAAAGCCTTACATTAGTTTTTGTTTCAAATAAATTTAGATATTTCTTACTGGGTAGAATGTTTGACTGACCACAAACCATTGCATGGCTTATTTGGTAAAGGATGTCAGATCCCACACCAAGCCAATGCACATATTTCAGCATTGGAATTTGCTGTTATCTCAGTACGATTTTGACTTTTTCAATAAGACAGGCAGAGAGAATGTTGTAGCCAATGCACTTAGTAGGTTGCCTGTTAGGGGTGATATTGAAATGGAAATATTAATAAAATTTACTGATCAGTTCTCAGATAATGACAATGAAGTTCTTGTAAGCAAAATACTTTGTCGTTTAATTGTTGCTTATTTAAACAACATCCATTGGTGTAACGCTGCCAGATTAACTGATATATTGGTAACTCTTTACAGGAAAATTTACTCATGATCAAGATATGAAATAACTTTTAATCTTTGTACTCTGAGATACAATGTATTAGATTTTATATTTTCATTTGAAATGTAATATTCATCAAAAATAAAATGGATTTAAATATATCTTCCTCGTTGGCAATATGAAACTGTATTTTTCTACATTTTCATCGATATTTATGTTATGAATGGAAATATTAAAAAATTATATTCCCTCGACTGCCTCGAATCTTCCGCAGTTCTTTTATGATTTGATTTTTTTTTTTACAGCATTCAGTCACATTGATATTTACTTGCTTTCACTCTTGAATCAAACTTATCTAGATTTAAATTAAGATGTTAGGTATTTATATTTATATCTACCTATTACCAGAGATTATATTTGTGTTTACAGATACTTACTACTCATTAAGTATAACTACCCTGTTACTATCTTGTCTTCTTTTAAACTGTATATCTTATTATCGTTAGTCTTAAAAATAAAGTCATTCAGGAAGGATCTATCTGAGTTTCGTGTCCATCCAAATATACTTCAATGGCGACGAGGAACTGACTCACGAAAGGGAAAATTAAGGATGGCGCATTTGGGTAATATAGCAGCATATGACAAATCCGAGGACTTTGAAGATTATGTCGAAAGGTTTGATCAGTTCTGCTTAGCAAATGACATAACAGAGGAAGATAAGAAACGGGCAGTTTGCGCTCCTACATATGGACTTCTGAAGACATTGCTTGCCCCTAATAATGCCCTCATCAAGGGACTTATCGAGAACTTACTGAGCTTTTGAAAAATCACCCTTCACCCAAAACCAAAACCCATCCTGATAGCTGAACGTTTCAAGTTTACAATAGGAAACAACGTCCAGGAGAATCCATCACTGATTATGCAACGGAGCAACGAAAATTGGCGGAAACATGTCAGTTTGGTGCTTTTCAAGAGGAAGTTTTAAGAGACTTGTTTGTTATTGGATTGGCCAACCGCTCGGCACAGAGGAAACTATCAAGTGAACAGGAGCTTGACTTAAAGAAAGCATTTCGATTGCGTTAAGTCAGGAAATGGCTGAAGAAAACGTCACGAAGATTCAGGGTCAAACTCAGGAGGTAAAAAAAGTTGTTGGCCGAAAGCTTCTCTCCTTGAGTGTTACCGTTGCGGGAAGACAAACCATAAGGCTAATGTTTGTTTTCCATAAGGATACTGAGTGTAATGGGTGTCATAAAAAAGGACACCTTCGTAGAATGTCCAAATGGAAAATCCACACCACAGTCAATCGAAATTGGAAATATGGAAGACAAGGAAGGAAACGATCGACGGTCAACATGGCAGAGGAGGAGACCGGCTGCTCGAAAGAAGAAACTACAGAGTGTAAACTACAGGATGAATTGGTGCATACATTGAAATACTGTGTTAAGAAAATGAAAGCAATACACAATAAGGTTCCAGAGATAATAGTGAAAGTTAAATTAAATGGGATACCAATTGATATGGAATTGGACACGGGAGCTTCTGTCACTGATAAGTGAAGAGTTCTATGCTAAGCATCTGAAAAATACAGTACTTCAATCCAGCGATATTGTGCTGAAAACCATGAGGGAGAAAAATAGAAGTCGTCGGGATATGATACCGTTAACTATGGAAGTTCATGGACACAGAGTGGAGGAAGTGCCATTGTATGTGGTACAGGGGAATGGACCTGCCTTATTTCGGTAGGGACTGGCTGCATTTTGCTAAATTTGGCTGGAAAAAGTTAGCTGTAAATCATCTGCATTCTGGTATTCTGAAAACCTCAAAGTTAGAAAAGCTGTTAAGGAAATATGGTGATGTCTTTGATGGTGAACTGGGTACAGCCAAGAATATAAAGGCTCATATTCGTGTGAGAAAGGATGCAAAACCAATCTTTTATAAAGCGAGGACAGTTCCTTATGCAATCAGGGATGCTGTGAATGCAGAACTTAAAAGACTAGAATTGGAAGGAATTATTGAGAAAGTTGACTATAGTGAGTGGGCGGCACCGATAGTGCCCGTTTCAAAAGACAATGGTTCTATTAGGATCTGTGGTGACTTCAAGGTCACCATAAATCGTTATGTGGAAAACCCTGAACGTCCAATGCCAAATCCGGATGAACTATACCAGCGACTGAACGGTGGAAAAAACCTTCTCAAAGTTAGATTTATCGCAAGCTTATCAGCAAGTGGAATTAGATGAGGAATCTAGGATATATGTCACGATTAACACACCACTTGGTTTGTACAGATATACACGTTTACCATATGGTGTCTCAGCAGCACCACAACTTTTTCAGTCTTTAATGGATAAAGTTCTGCAAGAGTGCCTTGTGGATGCAACATAGATGATATTAGTCTTACTGGGAGAACCGAAGCTGAACATTTACACAATCTTGAAAAGGCACTTGAGCGGTTGCACATCAATGGGTTGAAATGTAATTTGTCGAAATGCGAATTTATGAAGCCCTCCTTGAAATATTTTGAGTTTCATTGTAGATGAAGAGGGTATTCATATGACGGAGGATGACATTGCAGCAGACACGGAGGCACCAAGGCCAGAATCAAGGTCTGAAATGAAATCGTTCCTGGGGGCTGGTAAACCATTACCGTCGCTATGTGCCAAATCTCTCATCAGTTGCAGCGCCTCTCACGGAATTACTGCATAAAGACAGAAAATGGCATTGGTCAGTAGTGTGAAAGAGCTTTTTCCGAGATTAAAAATATGCTGACCACTGAAGCAGGAGTATTAGTGCACTATGATTTGAGTAAACCTGTGACGTTGGCAGTAGATCCATCACCCAAAGGACTTGGAGCAGTGCTTTCCCATATCACCAGTAACGGAGAAAGACCAATTGCTTATGCATCAAGAATGTTAACAGCCACTGAACGTAACTATTCCCAAATTGAGCGTGAGGGTTTAGCAATCATCTTTGGACTACGGAAGTTTCATCAATATTTATATGGTCGTAAATTCACCCTTATTACAGATAACAAACCACTGTCATACATTCTGGGACCCAGGAAGGGCATTCCAGTCCTTGCAGCTGCAAGAATTCAACGCTGGGCTATACAGTTAGCAGCTTATGATTATGACATTGAATTACGTCGTTCAAGTGACAATGCACTCTCACGGTTGCCTTTACCAGATTGTTACTCCCGATGCATCGATAAGCATGTTAAACTGGACACAAGAAGCCACTGCATTTAACATGCACCAGGTGAACTCTCTTCCTGTAACTGCCAAATCTGTTGCAAGGGAAACTTTGCATGATGCTGTACTGGCTAGAGCTTTATATTATACAAGAAATGGCATGGCCAGACTCTGAGGACATAGCACAGGAACTGAAACCCTTCCTTAGCCGTCAGCGTGAGTTTTCAATTGAAGAGGGATGTCTTCTATGGGGTGCCAGGGTGGTAATACCGTCGAGATATAGGATTCAAATCTTAGAAGAGCTACGTGGTGGTCATCAGGGGATTGTTAGGATGAAAGGATTAGCTCGCTTGCATGTGTGGTGGCCAAATATCGATCAAGATATTGAAAACACTGTGCAAGGGTGCTCTGCTTGTCAGGCTACTCAGCCAATGCCAACTCGTGCTGAGGGTAATCCGTGGAAATGGCCTTCTGGTCCATGGAAAAGAGTTCATGTTGATTTCGTAGGACCATTCCTGGGACAAATGTACCTCATTATGATTGACGCATATTCAAAATGGCCAGAAGTACACCCAATGAAATCAGTTACAACTATGAATACCATGCAGATCATGCGGCGGGTATTTGCTCAGCATGGGGTTTGTGTAGAGCTCGTGTCCTGATAATGGAAGATAGTTTGTGGCTGAGGAATTTAAAGAGTTCATGACCCAAAATGGTGTAAAGCATATACTGATACCCGCTTATCACCCAAGCAGTAATGGGCAGGCCGAAAATACAGTAAGAACATTCAAACAGGGAATGAAAAGGGCGATGAGAACATTGCAATCGTGCAATACATCTTTAAATACCAAGTTGTGTCAATTTCTACTGACTTACCGAACTACACCTCACTGTACAACAAAACGCACACCTGCAGAGCTCATGGGTCGGCAGTTACGCACTCGCCTTGATTTACTACACCCAGATGCATCTCAGCGAATTGAAAGAAAAGCCTCAGAGAACGAGAAAACCAATGAGGAAACTCGATATAGGGGACGTGGTACTGGTTCCGATTATCGTCAAAATACCAAGAAGGGCATATGGACTCGAGGAGTTGTGGTTCTTAAATTGGGTCCATGCACATACAATGTACAAGTGGACGGTAAACTTAATATGGAAGAGGCATATTGATCAAATGAGACTGATCTCCAATGATTCTCAAGATAACAAAAATGAACTTTTAGCACGTGATTCTTCAGAGTTGGTCAGCTATCCAGACCCGCCATTACCAAAAGAGTTCATAAATACTCGTGAAGAGTTAGGCGATGCAGTTGCAGGTGCAGAGAAGAATGAGATCCCTAATGTAGAAGAAAAGGAGGCGGCAGCTGCAGAAGAACTATCGGGAAATGAAAATGGTAAAACTTCTGATGGCTCACCTGATAGATCGATATCTGAATTACCAAAACTTCGAAGGTCTACCAGACAAAGTAGACCACCTGATTATTTTAGAATGTAAAATAATTAATAGTATTATGTATGTTTTTGTATTATTTATTCAAAGCCATGCCACCATTTAATTATGGTTGCTTTATCCTTTAATTTTCTTTAATCTTTCATTCTTTTTCCCGAGGGGAAATGGTGTTAGATATTTATATTTATAACTACCTATTACCAGAGGCTATATTTGTGTTTACAGATACTTACTACTCATTAAGTATAACTACCCTGTTAAACTATCTTGTCTTCTTTAAACTGTATATCATTATAAGTTAGTCTAAAAATAAAGTCATTCAGGAAGGATCTATCTGAGTTTCGTGTCCATCCGAATATACTTCAAGACCTAAATCCTTACATCTTCTAAAGCCCGAAATGTATAGAGTATAATAAAAGCTTAACATTTGTAGAATATAGGTGTAAGAGGAAAAAACGATGAACTTTTGTGTCTAATGAAAGAGATCAAGAATAACAGGGGAACATCAACAGGAGAGCATAAAAATCTCTAAAAAAATGACAATGAACCTTTAAATGCAACCAGTCCTCTTTTCATTAGTGGACCTGAAAATATCTGTTCTTCAGTTACAAGATCTCTAAAACAATATACTACCTAAGGACGTAGTACTGTTCACATATTAACTCTGTAATCTTAGACTTGAATAAGTTTAGGAAGTCTAAGGTCTCAACCGGCCACGGAATGCGCCTCCATAGCGTTAACAATTTTCCAACTTTAAAATATATAACATTCACTATATTCTGAGGTAAAATTGCTTGCAAGCTGCTTTAGAAAAAAAACTACTCTAATAACATACTATGTCAACATTTTAAACAGGTTTTAAAAGTAATTTATCGAGGAAAATAGCAAAATAAATATTAAAAAGCTGAAAGACTGATTGTGAAATTCAATCTGCAAAGCATTAATATCCCATTTGACAAGTATCGCAAAATAACTGAATGAACCATTTTGTCTTATAACCTTATAACGAATGCAGCGCGGGTCGAGGACTCGAGAATAACGCAGTTCTTGATACTCATAACGAAGGATCCATATCACCAATACTTTCGTCAATCGAATATTTTTATTCTTATTTATCGTTTAGAAGTATAAGATATTTTACCCAAACCCTTATGTATTTACAACTGATTGTGGGGTCTTTTTTACAAGACAGTCATAAATTTTACCAAGTTATACACATTTTCTCTATTAATTTATTTAATTTCTTTTTGTAAAATTAGAAATTACAGCTCACACAGTATCATAACAGATATGAACTAAAATCAGAAACAAATTCTCAGTATATTTGCTGTAAAAATATCTATGAGATTTTTTTATGCATGCATGTTTTTTCTAATATTCTTTTCTCAGGTTTTTTTACTAATATTTCTTTGCAAAATTACAATTACAGCTGACATGCCATAATAAAAGATAAAAACACAACTAACAGCAATCCTTGGGTGTATTTATGCGCAAATGAATAAAAAGACATCATAGAAGAAAGAGAAGTTGATCATAACTAACCTTATGAGCCTGCGAGCTTAGTTGCCAAGAGTTATGTATTTATAGCCTATGCAATGAGCACAATTTGGAAAACCTTCTAGAACAGTCCTTACACTTTTGAAAGCACTGTCTGAAGACAAAAAATGGACCTGCCATTTCATATTACATTCGACAACCATTTCACATAATTAGAACTTTGGTGGAATCGAAACGCCGAGGTTGAGATGCTAAGGGAATAATTCGGTCCAATCGCATTTCCTAAACAATGTAATGTCAAGCCAGTGGACATCATGAAAAAGGAACCAAGAGGATCCTATTCAGTGGCCCAAGTTCAAAACGATGGAGACAGCTTGATACTGGTTCGATGGAGAGACAACAACGTTGTGACAACAGGCTCTTCTATTTATGAATCTCGTACTGTTGATCCTATTGAGGCTATTCTAAATAGCCAGGATGTAGAATCCAAGTACTACAATGACCATGTGCCGAAAAGAAACGTGAATCTATGGGAGGTTCTGATCGCCAAGATCAACAAGTTCATAACTACAGAGCAACAATGCGTAATAAGGTTTACAGTTTTCAATTGGTTGGTTGACATTTCTGCTTGCCTAATCAGATATCATGCAGGCACAAAAAATGCAATAACCAATTAGAATTTCGTCGTTGTATTGGGAATTATTACCTGTTACATTTTGGAGTTCAAGTAAAAAGCAGGGGACGAAAATCTGTCGGTCCTCCAGGTGTCGATCGTTAAGATTGTTTCCTTACTCGAAATGAAAACAGTGCACGTCGACGTTGTGCACAATGTGGATCAAGATCAGTATATGGATGACTCAAGTATGTGACAAGGGGATGTGTCCAGATTGTTTCGTAACATTTCACATACGACATGAAGGGAGTTACGGGCTCAAATGGTGATTTGACAAGTTTCTCAACCCTAATTTTCTTCGATAATTATTTGGGTTGGTCGAATATAAGGGAAAAAGATGTTTTCTTTATGCTAAATTTAACAAATCATTAATATTTCACCTTCACATTTTGGCAAATTAATGACCAACCAGTGATGCTCAGTTTAGAAATAAACTGATGCCTAGTGGTTGAGACCTCAACCAACTTATATTTCTAGTTCTAATTAAAGTATAAAAAACAACAGTCATCGTTATTTACCTCTGAGTTAGAGTATTCATTCACTGAAATATAATCCAAATACAAGACATTTTAATGCAGGAGCAGAAGGGGTAAAGGATAAAACTCATCACTTTTAAAAATTAAGCTTTAAATAGTTCTTGCACCTCACTGTCGCTATCTCTCTTGCTGTCATGGCAGACTACATTATATGCCACACATATATCCTACTGATTCTATATTAAAAGGTAACTCGCATGGAATATTTTTTCATGAGGAAGTAAACTGATTCTCGTTTCTCGCATGAATGAAGTTTATAATTTTTTTTAATGTTGTTCTTGACTTTAGTCCTACTCTTCATCAAATCTTCCGTATTGTATCAAGAAATAAAGTATCTAGTATTTTTCCTCTCTCTCTCTCTCTCTCTCTCTCTCTCTCTCTCTCTCTCTCTCTCTCTCTCTCTCTCTCTCTCTCTGAGTATATGTAAAAGTATTTTAAGCTCCATTGGGTTTCATGATGATATTTAGCTTTTATTACAATGATCCTGATATTTGTCAATGTTTTTCTCCTCTCTCTATCGATATCTGCTCTTATCGTTGAAGACAGCAATATGCAATCGATTTTTCTTTCATAAATTTGAAAGAAAGGGATTCTTGTTTTATCATTAAAGATTTGGACCCAGTTCTTCAGTCGTGCGGTTTTGAGGAGTGTTCTAACATGGCCCCTGGTTTCTGTGGCATCTCATGTTTCTCCAAAGACTTACGTTCAGCGTAGCACGGATGAAGACTCACAATTTATATATTATATATGACACAACTGGTATACTCTTTGGGAAGTGAGTGGCATCTTGCCTCCTTACCTAGGATGACAAGAGGTGAAGGTCCCAAATATGCCACACTGAATAGCTTCTCTTGCACAACTTATTTTCTTCTTCCTCTCCGTTATCTCTACATTAAGCGGTCCGTTGCCTGATGCGCCTTCTCCACTGCCTTCTACCAAAGGCATCATCCTCTACCAAACCTCTTCCCTCCACAGCGTCCTTCACTTTATCTCCCCATCTAATTCTCTGTCTTCCTCTTGATCTTCATCCTCTAACAGGTTCCTCTGAAGCCCTCTTAATTCCTTCCTCATCATGGTATGGAGAAAG
>NC_087220.1:18863257-18865757 GCF_015104395.2 Macrobrachium nipponense | reverse complement strand
ATTAACATAAGTTAGGTTGTTGGTTGGTTTGCTATAAATACTGAATTTACATTGAAATGGTTTTCTATGTATCAAAACATCTAAGAAAGGGAAGCAATTGTCTTTTTCCAATTCTATGGTAAACTTAATCGATGGAACTTGGTTATTTAATTTAGAGAGTAAATCATTTGCATCAATACCAGCAGGCAAAACAGCTAAAATATCATCAACATATCTATACCACTTTAAAGAAATATAAATGATACTTGGTAAATAGGGTTTTTCAAAGAATTCCACGTACATGTTTGAGAGGAGTGGTGATGAAGCGTTGCCCATTGCCATACCAAATATTTGTTGATAAAATTCACCATTGAATATAAACTTACAATCACAGGTAGAGGTAATTCATGCTGAGTTAGTTTATTACTAAGATACTCTAAAATAGAGCCTTCAGGGACTTTAGTAAAAAGAGAAAATACATCAAAACTAACGAATCTATCAATGGGGCAAAACGTAATTTGGTTTAATTTATCAACTAAATCTAGAGAATTATATGCAAGAGATTCTGAGATAGTTCCAAGTAACGGGGACAAGAGCACAGTGATATATTTAGAAAGTTTATATGAAATTGAGCCAAGATTACTGATAATAGGCCGCATAGGATTATCTTATTTGTGCGTTTTGACTAATCCGTACAAGTAAGGTTGCGATGAAAATTTGACTGATAATTTGCCTAGTAGTTCTGTTTTATCTTTAAAGATTTTTTTCACTGTGCTATTAAAGTTTTTTATGACTTGATCAAGGGGATTTTTTGTGAGTTTTTTGTAAGTCACATCATCATCCAGTATGGCTTGCATATGTGATATGTAGTCAACTTTATCTAAAATTACTGTACTATTTGACTTATCAGCTTTTGTGATGTGGAGAGTATTGTCCTTTTCAAGATGGTCAAACTTTTCTTATAGCGAGCAGGGAAGTTACATTCATGATTAACATTGCCAGCTCCATAATCAATACCTTTAATTATGTCAACTTGATTTTGAGAAAGATCACAATATTTTTCAAATTTACTTAGGGATGACGCAATCATTAAAGCAGAAGGTCGATTCGCTATAAAGAAAGATAAACCATACCCAAGCGCACTCACAACATTTTCACTTATTGTTTACTTAATAGGTTTGCAACACAATCATGACGTTCACAATTAGTCCAATCACTGCTATCAATAAGAACTTTCAGTTTTCTGTCGAGTTTCCTTTTCATGGCATCTGTAGTCCAACGCAGTTTTTCGTAAATTTCTCGTCGCTGCGAGTCTTCCAATCGGCTGGGATAGAGTGATTGAAAGAGATCCTTATTTTTTTCTAATTCCTTGAATTTTTCTTAAATTGTACCCATGTTTATGTTCGTTTGAGAAAGTTACTAATTCTCCAGGTGTGTTGGATTTTACGTACTTATTTCCTTATAATCCCTATCTGTCACCTATACGACCCTTCCTTGTCCTCCTAGTTTCTCACGTATGTCAGTGAGTCTGCTAAGTAAAGGACGTTGAGTTGAAAGATCTTGCAGCTACTGCAGTGTTTCACTTTCTTTCGTGGCTTATACCTTTATTTATGCATTTATCACGTTCCAAACTTTTGTGATTCAGTTATACACTGCTAATACTTGCAGGAATTAGCAGTAACACTAATCTGCCCCTAGGGCCTGCAGGGGCTCAACAATCCCAAGCTCTCCAGAAAACTTACATATGTTATAAGTAGCATTTTCAACATCCCAACACCTGGTTCTGTAGCTGATCCAAAACTCCCTGGTGCTGTCATACTGTACCTAGGGTACAATGTGGAATGTGCTTCAGGGACAAGGACCGAAAATCCTGCCACAGGCGCAACAGTTGTCAACAGCTTGTGTGCCCACGCCACATTTACCCTGCAAGTGTTGACTGCATTCATGAAGAAAGGTAAAACCCAATTTTTACAATTATAAAATGTATGTTTAGGAACATTTCATACTAAATAAATTTTTTTACCTTATTGAAAATTGTCATTAATATTTCAATTTTCTATCCTAATCATACTTTGTCAGTTTGAATATCCGGTTGTTTTTGGCTCATCTTATTTCACGCATTACTTTACAAAACTGGGGAATAATGTAAGTGAAAATTACTATTTTTCGAATCAAATTAAGAACATATTTTTCTTATGTCATTTCTTACAGCTCATAATGGTAAGGAGAAGTCAACACCCAGAGTACTTTGGTTATATCTAACTTTTCAGTGCAGACTTCATTAATGAAGGGTAATAACTTCTTCTCCCATATGTAATGTATATGGATAATGCATTCATTTACCATAAAAATGGCAGAATCAATTTCTAGCATGAATCAAAGTTTTGATCTAACATTTTGTTGAGTTTTAGTGGTAAAACAATAGATTATGAATATTTTTTTCCTGATCAAACTTAGTTAGTAAACTATTTAAACTGACAATTATTGTCTTGTGGGTTGTTTTGGTTCATAAATCACCATA
>NC_087220.1:18833257-18858257 GCF_015104395.2 Macrobrachium nipponense | reverse complement strand
CTTAGAGCTGACTATGAGGCTGGGTGCGTATTAATTCATGATAGATACTTGTGTGAAAGTATGATTTTTCTTTCTAAAGTACATATTCCTGTCAGTGTGTAACTTAGAACTTTCTCTTGACGAAAACACTGACACACAATGACAAGATAATTCCCAAAAGGTGACAGTGGAAAATAGCTTGTGTGTAGTCATCTCAGAATGGTTTCTGGGGCTAAACACATGGATCTATAACGTTTCTACGAGACGAGTTCAGGAAGCGCCTGCAAGGTAATCTTGGGATATTCAGTTACGGTTTTGCACTAGAGGACGATGTAGAGGGCGAATTTTTCTCCCTAGGAGGTTACACATTCCCAGAAGTCGCTATCATTTTGGTGATAATGATGGTCACAATGTGCATAGACGGGGCCGTTAAACTTGAGTGCAGCCGACAAGGTAGAATGAAACCAACGTCGGAAACCACCTTGACTCACGTGGCAGGATAAGTTATGTGGAACTCTGTACCAGTGGCCGGTCTAGCATGTGTCACGCGGCACATGAAGATGGTGGTCAAGCACTATACCTGCTCTACTGAAGGCGATTTAGAATTTGAATGTAGAGAGCAACGAACTCTGCAAAGAAGCGATTAGAATGTTCAACAAGTGGCCTTGTGTTCAGCGGAATATTTATTTTGGGTGAATGATCGGAGATGGTAACAAAGTAAAAAACATATCAAGTCGTGGAGATGCGAACGCGCGTGCACAAATTGATTTTCCTCCTGTTGAACGTTTTAAACCTTTTTAATCTCAATTTTCCTTTCAGCGCTAAATGGCCTCTTAGGTCCAAGCGCATGGACTTTGGGTTAAATTTTAATTTCTATTCCTTCCCATTAGAAATTGCTTAAGTAGTTAACAATAAAAAAAGTCCTGAGGAGAAGGTTGCTTCCATCAGAACCACGTTCTGAATGACAGGAGGTGGTTGTAGCAGCAATTGAAGACAACGCGTCCGAGATTCGAGTTGGAAGATCCTTTTCACGAGTTCACGTTTTTTTTTAGTTATTTATTTATTTATTTATTTTACCGTAACCGTGGATGTTATTCTATGTGGTTCAATTTCATCTTGTCTTTTGGCTTTGGACATCGTATGGATATGGTATCCAAGAGAAAAATAAGAATAAAAACAACTTTAGATAGAAAAGAAAATTGTTCTGTGAGGAATTAAATAGTAGGAAGGATGTTTAAAAAATGGAGTACAGAATAAAATATGCACAGAGAGAAATGCTATCAGAAGAGAAACAGAGGTGAATGGTTAGTGGAGTCGAGTGCTAAGGAAGAATTGACGAAAATTTAGAGGATTTATGATGAAAAGTCACCAAGAGCAGAAGAAAAGAAAGTTAGATGCTGCGATATGGTGCTTAGATAGATAAAATACTAAAGTTCATTTAATATAATTCAATTTTGAGCTCTATCAAAGTATGGAAGAGTATAGTTTTGGAGGTTTGATCCCATTAGTGACTGCGAAAACTATGCACTTTTCAAACTTAGAAAATATAATGTATATCACATAGGTAAGGGGGCTTAGATTCAGTGACGACGAAGTAAAATGTAAAATTCAACTGCGAGCATTTGATGCCACGAATAATATTAGAAAAGAGTGCAATAGAAAACTGCTACAAAATAACAAGAGCATGACTCAACGTCTTACAGTGCGAATAATCGCACTGATTGTGATTCTGCCAGAAGAGACGTTCTTCTCTGTTGTCATGGGTTTGCTTCCGCCATTGCTATTCCATGGAAAAAAGAATTTCAAATTCTATTCCCTGCATCTTTCACTGGCAGGTTTCGTATCCATTTGCATTATTTAACTAGTGCACCAGAGAGAGAGAGAGAGAGAGAGAGAGAGAGAGAGAGAGAGAGAGAGAGAGAGTATTTATGTTTTAATGAATAGTTTCACAAGACGGGGTGAGATTCCGAGTGTATACATTTTAAAGGAATAAAAAAAAAACCACATATGCAGTTTTCTGTTTTGTTGTTGACAATCTGTCTCACTGCCTGTCCACCCTAGTTACGATCCTTAACAAGTATACTAAGAGAACCATACTGGATTATTCAATGGAGCGGGTTCGTCCCTCCTTGTCTGGTTCGAGAACTGATGTTGGTCTGTCGGCTTATGAGTTAAATGGAATATATACCCATAACAACAGGTATTCACACACACACACACACCACACACCCACATACACTTTTCTTCTTTTCCCATTCCACAGTCTAGTGGAATCTTATTAACGACGTCATACTTTGCGTCATAATATGAAAAAGTAAATGGAGGCGATGGTTGCGAATATTTTAGAAAAAGAGAGAGGTCTCACTGGTAACTTGTGAAAATATTTACCCTGATTTTGGGGATCTGTCTTAACCGGCGCGAAAAATCTTCAGTAAATGGTAATTTTCTTTCTTCAGAATTAATAACACCATCGGGGGGAATTTCAATGGAGGAGGAACGTATTCTTCAAACGGCTTCCACAGAATTTCGTGAATCTAACTTACGTGACATGTTTGATTATCTTTCTAAAATAAGATATCTAGGCTATTTACAGTTTTAATTAAGACAGACTTGCTTGTTAATGCTGATTTTGTTATTTGTGGCATCAACTTACGAAAATAATAAGATCATCGCTAATAATCATCCTGACAAAATAGGCTTAAGTAATCACAAAATTAACAGCATGAGAATTTATTATCTGTGAGTCTATTAATAATATTTATATAAGCTCTTTCAGAAAGCGCCTCATTTAGAAGCCAGGAGAAATACAATAACCTCTGAAATTTTCCTAACAATATAGAACCACCAGGTACCGACCTCGAACTGCACACCAAACAATTGTGAGCTAAAATATATCATAGAGCTCAGCCCCTTTATAATCTTGTAAAATCCCCCCAAATCCCGAACCTAATCAACACAATCATCTGCCCCATACAAATTTCATAGAAATTTGACCGATATCCCTGACATCCAACGCCAGGAATCCCTTGGCCTGATTAAAGGCATCCACCTGATCTATGATTCTATTTGTAGACAGATAGTTTTGAACTCTCTTAATAAAAATCTCAACCAGCTGTCACAACACTCCATTCACTAACCCCGTGAAAGGCTGAATAGGCAATTGTGTTTCATTTCCTCCTGAAAAGAGATTTGTAATTCATTAATCTGGCTTTATTTCAACAAAGGAAATATCCTGAAAGCGAAGGTTTCAAATGAAGGAAAGAGATAAGAGCGTGTTCGTATCCAAGTCTCACTGCATAACCACATGGTGTAATGTGGCGTCAGCTATGACGGAATTTTTTTGTGAGGAGAAAGATAGAAAACTGCAGTTTGTACATCTATTGAGAAGAAAGTTGAAAAACAACCAGAGAGAGAGAGAGAGAGAGAGAGAGAGAGAGAGAGAGAGAGATCTACATATCTTTTGGATATTTGTGCGAAAATTTCTGAAAGAAGAAAAAGTCTTAAAGTTTACAGATGTTTACATTCAGATAAGAAGATGTGAGAAATTAGACAAGAAAAACGAGAAATGCAATTTCATTCAGTCGTATACTACAAAGGCATTACAATACACATATCACATATCCAAATGAAAAGTGGATAGGGAGCATCTGTTTGGATACCAAATTACTGCAAATTCGGTAACAAATGGAAAGTGGCTTTCAAAATGTATCTTTGCTAAATGCTTACTGCTGGGCTTTTGCAATATATATATATATATATATATATATATATATATATATATATATATATATATATATATATATATATATATATATATATATATATATAATATATGAACTAATTTCACATCGAACCGTGATCCATTTATATATCAATTCAAGCTACAAATGTCCTTTAATATCTAAATTCACTTTACCTCCCAAATGATATATTTTCATATATGTACCGAAGGGGAATTTTGTAATTGATAATAATTTCGTCCCCCCATGGGATCGAACCACCGTCCAAGTGGACGAAATCAGGACAGTCAGTGACGCTATCCAATCAGCCAACAGAGACGCTATAAGTTCATATCGATTCTGACCTTACAAATCACCCTCGATCTGGGAGCTTTCGTAATTAGAATCGATATGAAACCCCGTCTACCATGTTGGCCAATTCGAGCGTTTGACAGCACGTAGCCTTTTTGTTATGAATAATTATCACATCGAACCGTGATCCATTTATATATCAATTCAAGCTACAAATGTCCTTTAATATCTAAATTCACTTTACCTCCCAAATGATATATTTTCATATATGTACCGAGGGTGATTTGTAAGGTCAGAATCGATATGAACTTATAGCGTCTCTGTTGGCTGATTGAGATATCGTAATTCTATAATTATGTTATCATATTACTATGATTATTATCCCTCCACTACGGCCCCCTTTTAAATCTAATTTGATGCAACCGTTTTATTCTCTCTCTCTTTTACCAATTGTCCAAAGTCCCGTCAGAAGAAAATGTCAAATCAGAATATAAAAGTCTTTCTTCTAGATCTCAGAATCTTGGTGGTAAGAATCGTTTCACGTACTGTTATCCGTAGTTGCTATTCAAAGTAATAGGACAATGTGCGAGAGAGAGAGAGAGAGAGAGAGAGAGAGAGAGAGAGAGAGAGAGAGAGAGAGAGAGAGAGATTATGTATCAAACGTAATCGCTACATATCTCGGTACGAATACGAATAAAATACAGGATAATATGTATCATATAAAGGATAAGTGTTCATTCTACATAATATCGTTGAACTCACCGAGGCATGTGGCACCCGAAATTTACGTGAAAAATATGAAAATATATAAAAAATTAATAATTAATGGCTGAATAATAATAATGATAATATCATTATTATTATATTTATTATTATTATTATTATTATTATTATTATTATTATTATTATTATTATCATTAACCATTATTATTATTATTATTATTATTTTATTTATTATTATTATTTATTATCATTTAGTATAATCGCAAGGATAACTGCTTTCCGAACCCAGCTCTGGATATAAAAGGAATGGCAACTGAAAAAGTGAGCAAAAAAAAAAATACATTAAAAAGAACGTAAAGTTGTTAGAAAGGAAGCGTGAGAGGGGACAACAGGTCACAAGAATATTAGGCAATAAATGACATGAAAGATTAGAGAATAATTTGAGTGCAAAGGACGCGGTATATAGATGTGGCAAAAGGATAAACATCAGGAAAACAAGATAAGAAGTGGTCATAAGATAATTAGAATCTGATGACAAGCTAGTGTGAATAGAGGGAATGGAGAACTGAATAATGTGAGAGAAGAAGAGGAGAGAAAATTTGATCGAATCAAAATGGACCTGAATGATTTTTTTTTTATCTTTGAAAGACAATAATATTGTCGCTTCAACTTAAATTAGAAACTCGATAGTAAACGGAAAAAGAAATAATTAAGGCAAATAAAAGACCAGAAGAGGACAGTGAGCTCAAAGAAATAGAGGAAAAAGTAATAACAGTGAAAAATGTTAAGAATGAGTGGAGGAAATTGTTCAATGGATATTTAGGGATAATCGATGAAAGAGACATTAGCAATATTAACGGAAAAAGATTACTTGAGAACATATGTATTTATTTTAAAGGAAAATATTGTCCCAATAATCTAAACTAAAAGAGAAAACTTGACTGGAATTAAAGCATTAATCCATAGCAATGGAACAAATTGGATTAGAAAGATCTTGTAAAGAAGAAACTGGGAATGATGCTCGAAGGGATAAGTACAGAGAGAGAGAGAGAGAGAGAGAGAGAGAGAGAGAGAGAGAGAGAGAGAGAGAGAGGTGGGGGTTAGGGCGCATTATGCATATCTCAGACACTAACAATTCATCTATTCAACAAACACGGATAAGAAGAGATGAGGCGTTCCAGGACTCTTTGTTCGTCACATGCGGGTCGAACGAGAGAGAGAGAGAGAGAGAGAGAGAGAGAGAGAGAAGAGAAGCCAGAATCGAGCTCTTTACAAGATCAAAAAGGCTTAAGAAAGAGTGAATAAGAGTGATAAAAACCAATTCAAATACAGACAGTTGGCACTGGAAGGGAAGGCAGACAAGGTTCTGTCAGAACAGAAATGTAAATATTCTCCTCAAGAACAGAATATTTCTAATAAAAGGGAAGACTGAGAGGAATATACTGGAAGAGAAAAAGGGAGCTGGGAAAATCCTGGTTGCAACATCGGGAGAGGATTATATGAGAGGGATTCTAGGTCAACAGATAAGGAAGGAATGGAAATTGGTCTTCAGATGAAAAGGAATTTGGGGAAAGCGACACAAGCCATAAAAAGCAACTTTGTGAAAAGGAATGTAATATGGCAAGTGTAAAGGCACACAATAAACACAAGGTAAATGTCTCACTAGGAAAGATGGGGTCCGACAGGAATTTTAGGAATCCTGTGCAATGAATACCAGAGAGCGTAATTTCTTCAAAACATGAATATTCGTTGCCTAAAATTCATCTTCCGGTCTCCTTTCTGATCTTGTTTTCATAGACACATTTTAACGCTTTATGTCATCTACCTAAAAAATAAGTTAGTTAAAAAAAAAGGCAAACTGTAGCTAAAATGGTAGCTACTTCTAACAATGAGAAAAAATCTATAAATAAAAAATGTCTACGTTTGAATTGCGTTTGTTAACACCAACAGTTCTAGTAGTAAAGTGCAATGACAATGCACGTAAATGTAAATATTGCAATGCATTAATAAAAAAGAAAAAAGAATTGAGGAGATAATACGTTATGATAAATAATGATTGTTTGAAGAAATAATCTTAAAAAACTAACAAAGGTAACTGTGAGAACACCGGAGTTTTGAAGAGAGTAATAAACGAAATTATTAGGAAATTTAGAATAGGACATCTTTTCCAACCTTCTAAAGCTGCTGTTCCTTATTACAACTCCTGGCCGAGATTCTGAGAGACAACATCAGCTAATTTACCGAAGTTTCTGAGATCGGGATCCAGCAAAACATTCTGAAATGCTGAACTTTAGAATTACCTCTGACACTGAAAACAGAGAAAGGCAAAACACATTGGGGGAAAATATAATTAGCACAAAAAAGATCTGATAGCGAGTTTCATATGAATCTGAAAAAAAATGGGGCGATGATGATAATAATAATAATAATAATAATAATAATAATAATAATAATATAATAATAATAATAATAATATAATAATATTAGTGTACTTAGGGAAGCAGGACCCTCTCTCAAGCATTCTTTATTAAAAGTAATGGTTACTTCTCTATTTTCCGAATAGCGGCTTTTTCCGTGCTACTTAGACAGGCTAGTAGAGCGCCTATGGAGTTCATGATCAAATACAGTCAAAATTGGTGTATATATTTGAATCTTACAGATAAACTATGATACCATAGTTATCAAAGTCAGTAACGATATATATATATATATATATATATATATATATATATATATATATATATATATATATATATATATATATATATATATATATATTCTATATATATATATGTATGTAGGGTATATATATATACATATATATATATCGAGCCTACAATGTCCTTTAATATCTAATTCGCTCTATCGGAATTAATATATTTTCATATATGCTTAACTGAAGGGGAATTTTTTTTTCTCGATAATAGATTTACCTGTACTTGGGCGCATAAGTACAGGTAAATCTATTATCGAGAAAAAAAAAATCCCCTTCGGTTAAGCATATATGAAAATATATTAATTCCGAGGTAGAGCGAATTAGATATTAAAGGACATTGTAGCTCGATATATGTATATGAATCACGTAATGTGATATGAACTTATTACTATATATATATATATATATATATATATATATATATATATATATATATATATATATATATATATATATATATATGTATATATATATATATATATCCCTCTCTCTCTCTGTCTCTCTCTTGAAGCAAACGAGCTTTAGTCTGTAGCTGCCAGACATCCTCGGGCTCGGGAAGCTGAGGGTGGACTGATCTTGAAGCGGTGTCCGTCCTCGTTTATAATTGGAATTGACAGCAGGGGGTCTGCCCATGCTGATCTACTATTGCTGGTGGCGGTAGGTCTTCGTTTTCATTAGTGGCTTGAATCGGGTCAAGCCACTTTCCACGCGTTGATGGTTGCGATGCTGTAAGTCCTGCCAAGCGCCTTGACCTCCTTATCGGCGCGGTTAGGTTGATGGGCGTTTCGCAACGCTGCGGGACGTCACGGCTAACTTGATTATGGTTGGCTGCAGGAGTATCTCGTTCGGGCGTTGTCTTCCGTGGAGTTGTCGTGCTCGATGGTGTCATTGTTGGTGGCAGGTCTCCTCCATACTCGTAGGGAGGAGAAATTCTTCCTGCGTCGTATTTAGTGTAGGTTTTACTTGCTGGATGAGAAGCGCCTCCAGCAGGCGTAACCGATGGGCATCAGGGGGCCTTCCCGATGATCTTCGTGTTTTGGATGATCAAATCGCGGGAGGCCATTCGAGTTTTGGATGATCACATTCGTGTTTTGGATGATCACATCCCGGGATGTGATCATCCAAAACACGAAGATCATCGGGAAGGCCCCTGATGCCCGTCGGTTACGCCTGCTGGAGGCGCTTCTCATCCAGTATGTAAAACCTACACTAAATAAGACGCAGGAAGAATTTCTCCTCCCTACGAGTATGAAAAGACCTGCCACCAACAATGACACCACCGAGCACGACAACTCCACGGACGACAACGCCCCCGAACGAGATTCTCCTGCAGCCAACCATAATCAAGTTAGCCGTGACGTCCCGCAGCGTAGCGAAACGCCCATCAACGCTAAGGAGGTCAAGGCGGCTGCAGGACTTCCAGCATCGCAACCATCAACGCATGGAAAGTGGCTTGAGACCCGGTTCAAGCCACCAATGAAAATGAAGACCTACCGCCACCAGCCAATAGTAGATCATCATGGGGCAGACCCCCTGCTGTCAACTCCAAATATAAACGAGGACGGACACCGCTTCAAGATCTGGCTACGGGCTGCTCTGTGAGCAAGAGCCCGTGCTGGCATAAAGCCAGCTTAATCTTAAACAACAACAACTTCAAGATCAGTCCACCCTCAGCTTCCCAGCCCGAGGATGTCTGGCAGCTCCAGACGAAAGCTCGCTTGCTTCAAGAAAGAGAGAGAGAGAGAGAGAGAGAGAGAGAGAGATATCGTTACTGACTTTGATAACTATGGTATCATAGTTTATCTGTAAAATTCAAATATATACACCAATTTTGACTGTATTTGATCATGACCTCCATAGGCGCTCTACTAGCCTGTCTAAGTAGCACGGAAAAAGCCGCTATTCGGAAAATAGAGAAGAATCTCTACAAGTGTAACGCTTCTGAAGTAGCCATTACTTTTAATAAAATAATATTAATATTAACAATACATCGTTTAACACCTTTATAATAATCATTAAACTTTCTGACAAACTTTCTGAAGACCAGAGACCCACATTCAACAAATCAATTGAATACATACTCCATTCATCTTAGAATGCATTCATATATTTCATATCTTTTTCAGAATCTTTAATTGAGACCTATTCGTTAATTAGAATTCATCTGCATTTACTTCGTCTAATAAAAACTCTGCTCTACCTTTAGTTCTTGTACACATTCTCCTCTCTATTCTTATTAGTTACTTTTTGCTTTTTCTCGCTTTCTTCTTGACTACACTTCCCTGGTAAATATCGAGATCATTCTGTGAAAACAGCCATATTGTTCAAGTTACAGCCACAATGATTTTTGCTCCATACGAGACGATTATGACAACGATGTGTTACAGAATACATGAAAGCTTTCTGGGCTGTGAAGATTGAAAGATCGGGTGTTCTGTCAGTGAAGAATAAACGCGCTCACTTCAGATATAAAAGGTATTCGTCATAGAAAATTAAAAAAAAAACAATTATTCAACACTGACTATCTTGCCATCTTGATGTCTGTAATATTTTCCTAGCATTGGTATTTGTTGGTAAGGTAGGGAAATTCCAATTGTATCAGTTTGTTTTAAATATAAATTTTTCTCAAGGGATACAGCAAAATTATTTTTGAAAGGCAGTATTTGTGCGGGGAGGGTGTTGTTAAATGTATGTTAGGGATGTCCCATTCAACAGGGTTTTTATCGCTTTTTAGTAATGCATAGTATAAAAAAAATATTCACTTTAATCACATTAGTTTATTTAGATTATTGTCTTTTCATTTCTAAGGTAGGATAATACAGAGATCAAAAGGTTAGAGAATGACAACTGAATGTTTTTTTTTTAATCTTAACAATGGCAAAATGCTGTAGCTATGACAATTTCTTTTTTATCAGTCATCCGTTTCGACTGGTGGTTTTTATAGTGCAGGGTTCCAGGTTGTATCCTGCCTCCTTAGGAGTCCATCACTTTTCTCACTATGTTGCACATTCTTCTACATGACTTCTGGAGCTACTTCAGCATCTAGTTTTTCCAGGTTTCTTTTCAGGGGTCTTGGGATCGTGCCTAGTGTTCCTATGATTATGGGTTCAATTTCCACTGGTATATCCTACATCCTTCTTATTTTTATTTTCAAGTCTCGATACTTATTATTTTTTATCTTTCTCATCTACCCTGGTGTCCCATGTATCACCCTATTATAGTCCCAAAGGATCTTTGCCTGATCGTTTTCAATCACTCCCTCAGGTTAGTACTTGCACAGGCTGCAGTGGAGGGCTTTTGCTACTGAATCATGACTCTTTCTGTACTGGTTCTGTGCAAGTGCCGGACATTCAGTTGGTATGTGGTTTATGATCTCGATTTTCATATTGCACTTCCTACATATGGGTGAGAGGTTATTTCCATCTATTGTTCTTTGGACATACCTCGGTCTTAGGGCCTGATCTTGTGCCCTTGTTAACATTCCTTTTATTTCCTTCTTGAGTTCTCCCCTCTGTAGTCATTGCCATGGTTCACATCTGTCCAGTTCTTTAGTCTGTCTCATGTACTACTACCTGTGCATTGGTTATTGTGCCATTCCTCTGTTCTGTTTTTTTCATTGTCCTCTCTGCATAATTCTGGGTCTTCGTCTACGTTTATCAGTCCTTTTTCCACTCCATGCACTCCTCTATGCTTAGTCTCCCTCTCCCTCCTTCCTTTCGTGTTATGTATAGTCTGTCTGTATTTGCTCTTGGGTGTAGCGCTTTGTGTATTGTCATGGGTTTCCTAGTTTTCTGGTCTATTATTATTATTATTATTATTATTATTATTATTATTATTATTATTATTATTACTGAGTTCGAAAAGACTGCCTGTTTCATCTTAGGTATAAATTGCTACTAAGCTTGAGATGGTAAAGTGAACAATCCAAACCCAAGGTAATAAAAAATTAAATTTAATATTGATTTATTTTATCAAATATAAAATTGCTACTGCAATAAAGGACAATTAAATAAGTAATGTTATATAACTTGAATATCTAGTTGGCTCTCCAGGTCAGTCTTATCCAAACAAGAACGACCACCAATTTCCTGGATATTCGGAAAGTTATAAAGTGTGAGAATATTTGACCAATTGTTTTATAATCAAGTAAAAGATAAAAGGAAATTTCTTTGTTCTGAAGAAGAAAAGAATGCTTTATTTACCATCGAACTCAAATAAACAGGGGGTCGAACAATTTTTTAAAGAAAAGCTTTGGCTCTGCAGTTGTAAATATGGAGGACATAAATATCTAGAAGAAAAAAAAACGGTTCGTTCTTCACCTCTTAAATATTCAGTGAACTGGCATTAGTAGAACCGAAATGATAGCCAATAAAGGAAATAAGCCAAAACAGACCAGGACTAAAACAATATTATAGAAATTAAAAGAGCGTTACCAAGATTATTATTTGGGATTGTGTACACTTTCCCTTGCGTTTTGTTTCTTGTTCACTTAGCTTCAAAATCACAAAATTAAATCGCATTACAAAGATATACTTTTAAGTGTCTAGTATATTTACTTGCCATTTTTTCTGAGATTTCTCACCTTTTGCTTAACTTTTATGCATATTCTACTAGCAAAATTCCTCTCTCTCTCTCTCTCTCTCCTCTCTCTCTCTCTCTCTCTCTCTCTCTCTCTCTCATTATCTGTAAACGTATCAAATACTTTATGAATGTTCTCTAATGATATTTAACTGTTTTCCATTTATACTGACATTTTCCTTATGGTCTCTCTCTCTCTCTCTCTCTCTCTCTCTCTCTCTCTCTCTCTCTCTCTCCTTCCTTGTTGATTTGGTCATTTAGAAGGCAATAGATTATCATATGATTTCCTAACATTACTTACTAGCTTTAGTTAAGTGATTTGAAAATAAGAATATCTTTGTATATTTTGCAAGATTTTGTTCTCGTGTATATATCGTTCTACTTTATTTTTGTTGCTCGTCTTTGTGAACTGTTCTAAAATGTCGTCCTGGTTTCTGTGGCATAGTATAGTTTCTCTACCGGTAGAGGTAAGCTCGTCTCCTTCCCATGGACGACAAGAGGTCACAAATGTCACATAGAATAACTCTCATTGAAATCATTCTTTTTAATGACTTATAATCTTTCTTTAAGGCCGTATTGTAAAACAGATAGTTCGTTTAAAATTTTGCAAACTCCTTGGAGTTTCCTTGAAATATACAGTAGTTGTATGTAGGGAGATATACAGGTGAGAATTTAGCTCGGTGAATCTGTTTTCGCTAAATATTGCAAATAAATGAAAACCATCAAATTAATTGTTCTCAACATTTCATGAACATTTATTACTCGTGAAAGAGAATGAAAACATTATTGGAGAAAAACATCTGTTGATCTTCATTGTCATCAAATCTGAAGATATAACAAACAAACTGGCTGAAGTTTTGATAAACTAATAATTTCGAATATCAGCTAAAAGAATAACCCATCAAGGAGATCCTTAAACTTTAATAGAGCCGTTGAGAAAGTCAGCTGGAACAGATGAGTCCTCACTTCCTACTGACCATTTGACTGACTGAACTGTTTACATCTGTGATAATGTAAAGAGGCTCAGGCCAGATTAACTGCTCAAACCCGTCATTAACCACATCCGTATTACCTTACAAAATGTTACGATTCCCTTTTGACTCTAAATGCATAAAAAAGGTTTATATATATATATAATATATATATATATATATATATATATATATATATATATATATATATATATATATATATATATTTATGTATATATATATATATTATATATATATATATTATAATATATATATATATATATATGTATATATATATGTATATATATATATATATATATATATATATATATATATATATATAATATATATATATATATATATATAATATATATATATATATATATATATATATAATAAAACCTTTTATGCATTTAGAGTCAAAAGGAATCGTAACATTTTGTAAGGTAATACGGATATGGTTTAATGACGGGTTTGAGCAGTTAATCTGGCCTGAGCTCTTTACATTATCACACACACATATATATTATCGATATATATATATATATATATATATATATATATATAATATATATAATATATATAAATATATATACATAAATATATATATATATATATATATATAATATATATATATATATATATATATATAGTATATATATATATTATATATAATATATATATATATATATATATATATATATATATACATATATATATGCATATATATATATATATATATATATATATATATATATATATATATATATATATAGTATATTATATATATATATATATATATATATATATATATATATATATATATATATATCTATATATATATATATATATATATATATATATATAATATACATATATATATATATATATATATACATATATATATATATATATATATATATATATATATATATATATATATATATATATATATATAAAAATATATATGTATATATATATATATATAAATATATATTATATATTATATATATATATATATATATATATATCATATATATATATATACATATATATATATATATATATATTTATATATATATATAATATATATATATATATATATATATATATATATATATATATATATCTATATATATATATATATATATATATATATAAATATATATATGAATAACTTGATCACGAAGTATATAAAACGTGATGCTCTGTATAAAGAAAGTTTTTTTTTGCCACGAGGAAAAAGGAAAAAACGAGATAGCCGTGTACTTTCGGTCCTGTTTGCCTTCAGTAAAGGGTCCGAAACAGGACCGAAAGTACTCGGCTATCTCGTTTTTTTCATTTTTTCCTTCGTGGCAAAAAAAACTTTATTATACAGAGCATCACGTTTTATATACTTCGTGATCAGTTATTCATATATATTTATATATATGTATATATTATATATACACATACATACATATATATATATATATATAATATATATATATATATATATATATATATATATATATATATATATTATATACCATACATATGTATATATATATATATATATAGATATATATATATATATATATAGATATATATTATATATATATATATATATATATATATATATAGTATATACATACTAGTATTATATATATATATATATATATTTATATATATATATATATGTATATATATATATATATATATATATATATATATATATATCTATATATATATATATATATATATATATATATTATTCTTTCTTTTTCTTCTCCAATCATCACCCAACTTTCTGTTTGATTTTCTACCTGATGGCATAAAAGCAGTCGAGGATGTTGAAGGTCTACTCATGTTCAGTGGACAGGTTAAGTCATCGGTAGGAATGACGCAGGATCTGACCTCAACTTCCCTGAGAAGGTCCTACGCACACCTCAAAAGGCACAGATAAAGAAAGCCCCTGAACGTCTCCCAAAGACGACATCTTTGCATGTATTGCGACAGTGTAACTATAGCCTCACCCATAATGGTACCTACTCTTTATTGATTTCTACAAGATGGAAATCTTAAGTATAGTCTTTCATATCAGCCTACCTGTTTCAAAATGAAATATCAAGATTCAATGAAAAAAAAAATATATCCTGAGGTTTACGTCTGAGAGAAATATCGGAGGACATTCCCTTTCTTCACTGCCAAAGTCATGATCAGATTAAGGACAGGCGCCTTGAAACTGGAAGAGGTCGTTCAGCAAAGGCTTGGAAAAGGAGAAAACGATCGATTTCTTTAGAGCCACTCTTTACATTAAAACTAATGGCATAAAAATGAAAAAAATTTTAAACGTGTGGCAAGTAAAATTAGCGAAGTTTTCCCTGGTTGAAAAACTTTATACATCTCATCCATTTGTGTTACAAACTTTCACCACAGTGTAAAAAGAAGTTTGATTTTTTCAACATACTGCATTGAACTAAATCAGATTTCTTATCATTCCGAAGTAAATGCGCAATAGCCGTGGAAATTAACCTTAAACGATGGAACATTCGGAAGTTAATACTTGGCAGTTTTACATACGTAAAAGCGAATATGCTACTATGCTTTCATTTTAGCGAAAATAGTTTTTTTACTGAAATAAATAGTTTTTAGTTAACTTAAGCTCATCAATTTGACGTTTTATTTCTGTTATTCTTCTTCTAGATTACACTGCTCAATTAAACCTGTTCAGTTTTACAATGTCACCAAGGCAAATAACCTAGAATGAAAACTAACTTTACAAACATCGTTAAAATAAAAATTACTGCAAAGCGTAAATACGGTCCGTGAGATTGCTTTAAAACCAGCAGGTATCAGGGCGTCTTAAAAGCAAAACATACATGTGGGTACAAAACGCATTTCATATCTTATCATCATTGTCATTCGAAAGGTGCAATTCCCTTTTAGGAGACGGATAGCTTGTAACAAAGACCGATTTAGTAAAAACATTTTTTAATGACTATGAAATAATTGGAGAAAGATTAACTAAAATAAACATATGAAAATGTGGATTAATTCATCATTAAGCATGGGAACACAAACCTAAAATTGTAAAGAGCACATGGGGCAGTATATTCCCCATTATCTAGATATTAAAAACCGAGAAAAGATTATATAATAAGAGCGCAAATAGAAGAAGATAAGGCTGACTATCCTTAATGTGTGATTGTGAGTTTGGTCTTAGTCTACGAAAATCTCAGGCTTCACATTTGAACAAACATGCCAAGCCTTACAGTCTCAATTGGTTCAGCATAAAATGAAGAACAGTTTTTGCCGTGTACGGTTTTTGCTACGCTACAAATAATAATAAATAATAATAATAATAATAATATAATAATAATAATAATATAATAATAATAATAATAATAATAATAATAATAATAATAATAATATGTGGCGCCGTGGAGGAGTGGGTTAGGTCGTCAATAGACTTAAGTGAAGTTAAGCAACATTGGGGCTGGTCAGTCGTTGGATGGGTGACCGCTCTCCTCGGCGTTGATTCCTTGGGAAAGGATCTTTACCATAATTTCCTCAGTCTACTCAGCTGTAAATGAGTACCTATCCCTGATGGGGTAGGGTCCAGCTATGGGTTAAATAGCAAAACTCAGCAATGATGGAAAGAAATGAAAGAAGGAATAAACGACAACGACGTAAATGGAACCTCTGGCAACAGAGGAGCTTCGTCCGGCAACCAGGTATTGTCACCCAATTGAAGGGAAGACGGTCAGGTACTTGGAGGTCGTCATTCAGCAACTGATCACCACATCGAGAGTAATCAACAGCCTGAGATTGGAGCTACAGAGGCAAAAAGGAAGAAATGGACAAGAGAAGAAAATAAGGAAATATGGAGATGCTACATCAGAAGCAACCCGACGGTGAGAGGATATAGAAGAAGATTGGTCAACATCTGGAATGAGAGGAATAACACCCCCCAAAACAGAGCAGAGGCTGGCAGACCAAGTAATGAACATAAAGAAAGAACTGGCTCTCCCCAACAGAAAGAGAAGAACTGGAAAGGGAAATGTCACATGACAACGAATTACACGAAGACGAACTGAGAGACGATGCCCACAGAAGACGACAGGGATGATGAGGTATCAAACAACGACACACGAAGAAACACCGACGAAGTAACAGAGAATGGGTAGAAAAGATTAGACAATGGATGGAGCCAGATACAGAGAGAACAAAGATCCCCTCCATGAAAGCCTACAACACCAAGAAATTAAGGGAGAAAACAAGTGAGGTCAATGAAATAATGGGCATAATACACACCACCAGTATCACAGAAACAAATAACTTGACATATGCAGGAGCAAGATTAGTAGCAGAACTGATGGGGATTCGAACACCAACACCACCAGCACAACCAACCCAACAGAAACCAAAACAGCAACCTCCTTGAAAAAGGCGCCATGGAAAAGCAAAATCATGGTGATGAGATCTGACTTGAGTAAACTGAAAGAGATGGCAGAAAAAAGGCTAAGAAGCAAGAAAACAAGGGAGGAACTCAACGAGAAATACAAAGTACAAGAGAGGGGACTAAACAACACAATAGAAGACGTAAAACAGAGGCTTAAGGCCAAAGCACATAAGATCCAACGGTACACGAAAAAGGAATAAGGGATTACAACAGAACAAATATTCGGAACCAACCAGAAAAGACTGTACAGCCAACTAAGAGGGGAAGACAACCACCCAGAAATTCCTGAAGCCGAACCAAGTAAGAGACTCTGGGAAAACATATGGAGCAATCCGGTATCACACAACAAACATGCAACCATGGCTCCAGGAAGTCAAGGAAGAAGAAAAAAACAGGAGAATAAAACAAAGATTCACAGAAGATCACGACAGACACAGTTCAGACACCAACTAAACGAAAATGCCAAACTGGAAAGCCCCAGGTCCCGATGAAGTCCATGGATACTGGCTCAAAAACTTCAAGGCCCTACACCCACGAATAGCAGAACAACTCCAGCATTGTATCTCAAATCATCAAGCACCCAAATGGATGACCACAGAAGAACATCCTTAGTACAAAAAGACAAGAGTAAGGGAAATATAGCCAGTAACTACAGGCCTATCACCTGCCTACCAATAATGTGGAAGTATCATCAGTGAAAGGCTATATAACTACCTAGAGGAGACAAACACCATCCCCCACCAACAGAAAGGCTGCAGAAGGAAGTGTAGGGGCACAAAAAGACCAGCTCCTGATAGACAAAATGGTAATGAAGAACAGTAGGGAGAAGGAAAACCACCTAAGCATGGCATGGATAGACTATAAGAAAGCCTTCGACATGATACCACACACATGGCTAATAGAATGCCTGAAAATATATGGGGCAGAGGAAAACACCATCAGCTTCCTCAAAAATACAATGCGCAACTGGAATACAATACTTACAAGCTCTGGAATAAGACTAGCAGAGGTTAATATCAGGAGAGGGATCTTCCAGGGCGACTCACTGTCCCCACTACTCTTCGTAGTAGCCATGATTCCCATGACAAAAGTACTACAGAAGATGGATGCCGGCTACCAACTCAAGAAAAGAGGCAACAGAATCAACCATTTGATGTTCATGGACGACATTCAAGCTGTATGGTAAGAGCATCAAGGAAATAGATACCCTAATCCAGACTGTAAGGATTGTATCTGGGGACATCAGGATGGAGTTTGGAATAGAAAAATGCGCCTTAGTCAACATACAAAAAGGCAAAGTAACGAGAACTGAAGGGATAAAGCTACCTGATGGGAGCAACATCAAACACATAGATGAGACAGGATACAAATACCTGGGAATAATGGAAGGAGGGGATATAAAACGCCAAGAGATGAAGGACACGATCAAGAAAGAATATATGCAGAGACTCAAGGCGATACTCAAGTCAAAACTCAATGGAGGAAATATGATAAAAGCCATAAACACATGGGCAGTGCCAGTAATCAGATACAGCGCAAGAATAGTGGAATGGACGAAGGCAGAACTCCGCAGCATAGATCAGAAAACCAGGAAACATATGACAATACACAAAGCACTACACCCAAGAGCAAATACGGACAGACTATACATAACACGAAAGGAAGGAGGGAGAGGACTACTAAGTATAGAGGACTGCGTCAACATTGAGAACAGAGCACTGGGGCAATATCTGAAAACCAGTGAAGACGAGTGGCTAAAGAGTGCATGGGAAGAAGGACTAATAAAAGTAGACGAAGACCCAGAAATATACAGAGACAGGAGAAAGACAGACAGAACAGAGGACTGGCACAACAAACCAATGCACGGACAATACATGAGGCAGACTAAAGAACTAGCCAGCGATGACAATTGGCAATGGCTACAGAGGGGAGAGCTAAAGAAGGAAACTGAAGGAATGATAACAGCGGCACAAGATCAGGCCCTAAGAACCAGATATGTTCAAAGAACGATAGACGGAAATAACATCTCTCCCATATGTAGGAAGTGCAATATGAAAAATGAAAACCATAAACCACATAGCAAGTGAATGCTCGGCACTTGCACAGAACCAGTACAAAAAGAGGCATGATTCAGTGGCAAAAGCCCTCCAACTGGAGCCTGTGCAAGAAACATCAGCTACCTTGCAGTAATAAGTGGTACGAACACCAACCTGAGGGAGTGATAGAAAACGATCAGGCAAAGATCCTCTGGACTATGGTATCAGAACGGATAGGGTGATACGTGCAAACAGACCAGACGTGACGTTGATTGACAAAGTCAAGAAGAAAGTATCACTCATTGATGTCGCAATACCATGGGACACCAGAGTGAAGAGAAAGAGAGGGAAAAAATGGATAAGTATCAAGATCTGAAAATAGAAATAAGAGGATATGGGATTATGCCAGTGGAAATCGTACCCATAATCATAGGAGCACTAGGCACGATCCCAAGATCCCTGAAAAGGAATCTAGAAAAACTAGAGGCTGAAGTAGCTCCAGGACTCATGCAGAAGAGTGTGATCCTAGAAACGGCACACACAGTAAGAAAAGTGATGGACTCCTAAGGATGGCAGGATGCAACCCGGAACCCCACACTATAAATACAACCCAGTCGAAATTGTAGGACTGTGATAGAGCAAAAAAAAAAAAAAATAATAATAATAATAATAATAATAATAATAATAATAATAATAATAATAATAATAATAATAATAATAATAATAATAATAAATAATAAAATTGGGTTCACGTTTGCACTTGGAATTGGTGTTTTATTTGGAACAACTAAAGTTTTTTTTTCCATTTCCATAATATATTCTTCTCGACTTCTCTCTTAACTCTGCCTTGTATTGAAGTTCAAACATCATTTATTAGCTGTACAACTCTCTAGAGAACAGATAGTATATATATATATATCTTCATATTCTCGTTAAAGGTCTTTTTGCCTAAGCTATCAGGTGCTTTTATGAGATATCTTGAAAGTTACTTTTCTATTCATTTGAATAAGCAATCCTCACCTAACGAAAAAGCTTTGAAAATTCTAAAATCTGATAGCTTCACATATTTATGATTTACCTGTGATCATTCTCACTCTAACGGGATTTTTTCTTTAATTATGCTATCCTGGTTAATTAAATGCTATATTTCCCAGAGCATTTATGAAATGAAGAGATAAAATGTAAATCGAAAGTGTTCCTTTAATCAAGGCCCATTCACTTCGGGGATATTTCATTACTGGAGCCAAAATTGGCAGGAAACAGCGCAATATTGTTTTTCATTTAACCTTTTACTGTCCCGTGCGGCGGGGTGCATGGGAGAGGACTCACTCGTAATGTCCTCTCCTTAAGCCTTGTCATTCCGAGTGGCTGGAAATTCTAGAGATATCTTACTCTCTTATGCCCGTGTTGACTTAAGACCAGCTTAAAACCCAACAAAACGACCAGTCATGTTAATGATGAGGACAAAAAAAATTGTACTTAAGGCGTCACTGATAAGAAACGCAGTTTTTAAGATAGCAAATTCATGGTAAAATGCATATTTTTCTTGGTACACAAAACTGAAACCCTTTAAATGGAATACCTTCAACGAAAGCTGGACGGGCGTAAAGGCGTAGTGACAATCAACCAGCGCCAGGTGAGTACTTAACAATATCATTTACACCTTCGTCAACAGGGAAAGACTTCAGCTTCTCATATCGAGGGAAATGCAACCTCTTGAATTTCCAGGATGTTCCTAAGACAATAAAACCCTTCGCTACCTAGGTGGAAGGTGCTGTCGAAGGAGCATAGCTTAATGTTGTTCGTGTCACGTTGAATTAAGGATTATCAAATTTCCATGAGCAAAGAACCAATGCCAAGAATGTTAAATCGGTCACTATATTACAATGTAATGGAAGAGTATCAAATCTCAAAATACTGCCTTCACAATAATACAGCAATTCCTCTTCATCACGTGAAGTTGTCCCTTATCTGCCGATTTCCGAAAGACTTGGATATATAGTTTTGAGGCATTTCGTACATTGCGTCTGATAATGCAACGACAACGTAATTGTTCCTACTGTAAGGAAATGACTGATTTTCCATTTAAAAGGATCTGGAAGAAAATGCAATAGATTCCAACTCTCTCTTTATATCGTGTTTTATAATAAAAGTGACGGCAATAATAGTTTAGCCTTATTCAATAAAAATATATAATTAGTTTCGACTAGGTAACATAAGTAATGTTTACTGAGCTCCAAAGTTCAGAGGTTGGACAAATTAATCGAGCATCCCGAGTTCAAAGAATTGAAGGGAAAATGTTTCAACCCATTTGGAGTAACATCAGAATGAGATATACAGATTTCAATTCAATTGTTCATCAGGTAATGAACTAAAATGTTTTACTACAAATGGATTAGTATTCGATAAAGGATATGATTTAATTCTCCTCGCCGCTGGGAGCCTTTGGATCATGTGAACATCATTACAGTTTGACAGTTGAATTAGTTAGTTATTGCATGAGTAAACATTCTCTCTCTCTCTCTCTCTCTTTCTCTCTCTCTCTCTCTCTCTCTCTCTCTCTCTCTCTCTCTCTCTCTGTCTCTCGGCTTTTTTTATCTGATCCATATAAATCTCAAAAATCAATTACCTTTATATTTTTGGAAATGAAACGGTTGTTGTTATAACCTGTCATTTTCAAATACCGGTGTTGTAAGATTCATTAAGATACTGAAGTATTAGTCAGAACTGTTTCCCCTTAGACTAACATCATATACATTTCTATTCTATATAACTTCTTAGATTTTGCTTAAATGAGGGAAATAAGCAAACATCCACAGTAGTTCTGATGACAAGAGCCAATAAAAGACAGTGAGCTTGGGCAGGAACAGAATAGCATAAAATCAGTTAGCAATGCTACAGAAGCCATACCCTACATACTTTGGAGGAGGAAATTTCTGTGGTATATCTTGAATTTCAAATAGTTACATCGACATGGAGAAGTAACCGGCAATTGAACCATGAAGCCTTTCTATTCCATATCACAGTATAACAAATAATTTGGAGCAGGTACATCGAGTTTTGTACTAAAAGCACTTCGAGAGATTAGAAAATGGTAGCAGGTCTAAGTATCCAGACCTGAGTCAGAGTAGGTTATGAGGCTATCTCCAATAAATACCGTTACTTTTTTATATAAGTAAAACACTTTCGGGGATACAGATCATCATTCAAGGACAACTTAAACAATATGTGATGTAAACACCTTGTTCCAACAACCAGAGTTACTGGCTGGCCCAGGGATATATTCCTGTTCTGTTATATATCCCAGCTTACCTCATCCCTAAGGATCCACACAAAGCTTAAATTCAATCCATTTAAACTAAGCTTGGTATCCACGAAGATGGGGTAGTGATAATATCGTTGGTCCTGAATTCCTGAGAGAATTCCCAGACTTTATGATCTAGCAATATTAACAGAGCGAGGTATGCAAGGACTTCTGCGGCACCTGGGCCTTAGAGCCATAAATTTGCGAAGTCTCAGAAATCACACAGAATGCTTAGAGCAAGATCTTAATGGGAATTTTTTGTTATGTAATTGGGCTTAAAATTATACATTTGATCAAAGCTTTAAGACTTGTGTTTCTGGATATCAGTCATAGGAGAATGTTATGGTGCTGCTTTTACTCTGTTCCAATTGTTTAGCTTCTGAAGAAGCTCCAAATTTCCAAATTTTGGAGCTCCCTTCAAATGGGAGCTTTGCTAGATTTCGCTATCTTGTAATCACTGATGTGAAATAAAAGAGGCAAGTGAAGAGAGAGAGAGAGAGAGAGAGAGAGAGAGAGAGAGAGAGAGAGAGAGAGAGAGAGAGAGATTAAGAAAATGGGACACTGATTGAATTTGCTTGTAACATATTTTTTTTTTACTAAAGTCATTGGCATTAGCATTTGTTCTGAAAATCTAGAGTTCAACACAAATGGTTGATTTACTGTCATGCATTGATGTGACAGAAACACTGATCGTCGAAAGATCTAAAATTTTATTATTACGTTCAAAGTTTATTATAGCAATTACTATTTATGATTATCAAAATAGAAATCAAAGAACGTGGATGATCCTGCAACCTGTATATTTCCTGTTCATTCTAAGATACGGTTCACTTTCGATCAGCCAGTGCTCTCTCTCTCTCTCTCTCTCTCTCTCTCTCTCAGCGCCTGTCGTTCTATTTGTCTTCCGTCTATTTGTCCGCCTGAATATTGCAATACGAAGAATATTAACAATAAAAAGCTTGTTCTCCAAACGTTCGTTGGCCTTTATTGCAAAAGTCGTCGGCCATTATTGCTTTCTTTCGTATTCTCCAGCATCCCAAGGACACAAGTTTGTGAGATGATTTCTCGTTTAGGAGGGAATAGGAAACTGAAATGCCGAGTAGTTCATACAATCGTTTTTAGTTATACTTCCCTTATATATATATATATATATATATATATATATATATATATATATATATATATATATATATATATATATATATATATATATATATATATATATATATATATATATATATATATATATATATATATATATATATATATATATATATATATATATATATATATATATATATATATAAATATATATATATATAAATATAAATATATATATATATATATATATATATATATATATATATAATATATATATATATATATATATATATATATATATATATATATATATATATGGATATATAAAGCGCCTCAGCAGCGTGGTTGGTATTGTATTAGCGTTCTACCTCCGTGGTCGCGGGTTCTATTCTCGGCCATTCCATTGAGAGTGAGGGATGTGTATTTCTGGTGTACAGAAGTTCACTCTCGACGTGGTTTCGGAACTCACGTAAAGCCGTTGGTCCCGTTGCTGAATAACCACTGTTTCCATGCAACGTAAAAGCACCATACACACAAATAAACAATATATATACGTATGTATGTATATATATATATATAATATATATAGTATAGTATATATATTATATATATATATATATATAATATATAATATAATTATTAATATAAATTATATAAGTCATATCACATTTCCGTGATTCATATACATATATCAAGCTACAACTGTCCTTTAATATCTAATTCGCTCTACTCGGAATTAATATATTTTCATATATGCTTAACCGAAGGGGAATTTTTTCTCGATAATAGACTTGCCTGGACCAGGGCGCGAACCCGTGCATCCTTTCAAACCCAGGAAAACAAACAACTGGATATTCCATTCTCTAAAAGCACCTTAATTGAACTAATAAAAATTATGTGTTAAAGACTGTAAATTTGAATTCAACGGAAAATTCTACTCAAAAACTTTGGTATGGCAATGGGAAACCTCTGTCCCCAGTGCTAAATAATTTATATATGGAATTTTTTGAAAAGAAAAATTTTAAATAATATAATTCCACGCAATGTACCTTGGTTTAGATATATTGACGACATAATTTGTGTATGGCCAGGGGGAATGAAGATGTAAATAACTTTT
>NC_087220.1:18812124-18827757 GCF_015104395.2 Macrobrachium nipponense | reverse complement strand
GAAAGGCGCTCGATATTTGTGAATTTAAAAATAAAAAAAGAAAAAAATGATAAAAAACGTTACCGTAAATGAGACAAAAATTATCACACACACACACATAAACACTCACACATACACACGCATATATATATATATATATATATATATATATATATATATATATATATATATGTGTGTGTGTATATATATATATATATATATATATATATATATATATATATATATATATATATATATATATATATATATATATTTGTGTGTCTATCTGTCTGTCTGTCTGTGTACTTGTGTGTGTAGTAGATGGAAAATCTAATTTTAAGAGAGAGAGAGAGAGAGAGAGAGAGAGAGAGAGAGAGAGAGAGAGAGAGACTATCAAATGAAGTTCTGGCTAACCAAAAAAAAAAAAAAAAAAAAAAAAAAAAAACATGGATTTTCCAATGGAAGCGTCAATCCGATTACCCGAAATCCAGTTCCGTTATGAAACGTATATTCTGTTTAGTGCTAAAAAAAATGCCATGTTTGTCGATAAGAATTTTATTTTTACAGACACACACACACACTATATATGTGTGTATATATATATATATATATATATATATATTATATATATATATATATATATAAACAGACACCAAGAGAAGAGGCAAAGCCACACGAACAAGTAACTCCATTTATTGTAGCCGACGGCGTTTCGTAATAATCCGTTGCATCTTTAAGGGTGCAAAATGACTCGTATAATTTTGTTAGATAAAAAAGAACGTCACTACATAAAATTATAAAAATACAAAAATTACTTTCTTGAAATACTTTAAAACAAACCTATTCGGTATATGGCGAAAAAGTGACTATACACAAAAAAGATAAAAATAGCTGGAAGTAAACAGAATAATAGAGAAGAAAAAAATTAACAAAATAAACAAGGGTGTGGATGACGTCTGGGCATTAACATTAAACAAAGAAACGAGTGCTTAAATGAAAATTGACTCTAAAGTAGTAAGCTTGTCCTCGTGTTGGGCTGAGGATATTACTTGAAACTTTTTATATCAATCTGCGTTTTGTAGATTGCAGCTTGATTCCTTATAATTTTGATAACTGGGCTGGGCAATCTGCATCCCGTCCTATAACTGTCGCCCTGGTGGCCACAGACACTGGCTTTCAGTAGCCGTCTCGTGCAACCAACGTAGGTTCCCAGGCCACACTTGGGACAAGTTTATTTATAAATGATGTTAGATGCTGGAGACAAGCACAGTGTATCCTTAAATCTGTAAAGAGACCGGAGCGTTAGAGGGTTTTTCTGAATAAGTTTAATATTACGAAGGGAAATTCCTCGCTAATGACCTTTGTCATTTTTTACGGAAATCGTCATTGAAAAGGAAGGGAAATTTAGCCAACATTTCTAGTTTGGGATCATTATATATCAAATGGAGCTCATTAAAATTCATATCCAACAAATGCCATTTTCACACCTCCGGTACATCTTTAGATCATATATGGTGCTATGATTAAGTTTTGAATCTAGTGATAACTGAGAATATATAATGTTGCGTACCTGCAGTTTCCTTTTTCAATTTGCTTCAGAATTTAGCTACAATTGTGAAAGCATCATCCAAGCGAATTGCTCAGTGGATAGAAGTGTTAAGAAAACATCTAGAAAAAAAAAAAAACGATTAACGCTAATTAGTGAGACCAGAAGGTCAAGTAAATCAAATGCAGCAAATATTATATTAGGATGCTTTGATGATGCTTCTGTTATTATTTGAGTAGATTTATTGGCATGCTTAATAACTATTCAAGAATCAGACAAGTTTGATGCAAAAACAAAGTATGAAGCAAATGTTTTGCTTCAAAGTTTGCAAAATTTTGAAACCATATTGACTGCATTTACTTAACAATATATATTAGAAACTACAGCCCCATTATGAAGATATCTGTAGACAAGTGGATTAGATAATGTTCGCTGCATGGAGTTTGGTAGATACAATTACAACATAGTTGAAGGAACTGACAAGAACATTGCATGATATCCAAAGCGAGGTTTTTCAATTTGTATTTATACAAATGAAGTCTGCTGTCCCCATGTTCTCTTCAACCACCACCCTTGTGACCCTCTTCAGTCGACTGATAATCATATTATTATTATGATTCCTTTCCAACGTGGACAGAGGCTCAGTTGGTGACTAAGGAGGAAATGAGAGATGAAGAAGATCTCTTCCTTTGGCTGAAGAAGAAGAAGAAAAAGAAGAAGAAGAAGAAGAAGAAGAAGAAGAAGAAGAAGAAGAAGAAGAAGAAGAAGAAGAAGAAGAAGAAGACAGAAAGAAAGAAATCAGAGCTTGCGTCCCTGGCACCGGGGACACGTCCTGGGATAATTTATCTCTGATGCACCCTTTGGTTTTGTCCCAGATGCAGCGGATAGTTCAAGAAACACTAACGAAAATAGGAGTGGTGAAAAAGATGGCAAATGCTTTTTTAATATAGATAACAGTAAAGTGTTACAAATAGGAACAAACAACCGCCATGCTGCTTGGGAATGACATGAATTGTGCAGAACAAGAGGAGGACCTTCGAGTCATTATTACCAAGGACTTAAAATCCATAAAACAATATATAAAAGGTGAAAAGAAGACACAGAAATTAGTGGAATACATAAAGAGGCAGTTCAAATACAGAAACATCCATCAAGCAAATAGGTTACCAAAGACAACTAGAGAGCCTGAACATGTATGGCTTAGAAACACAGCGATTACGAGGACAACTGATAGACAGTAAACTATTTACGTTAAACGAAAAACAGGCAAGAAATAATGGATGGAAACTGGATCTAATGAGATACAATACATCCTAATGTGGTAACTTCTTTACATACAAGATATATGACACATGGAAGAAACTGCCACCAGAAGTTGTAAACAGCAACAGTGTGGAAGAGTTTAAAAGAAAGCTAGACAAAATCATTAGGACACTGAATGAACAGTAAAACCTGCTCCTAGAGATAAGTGAGCACACGATGTCTCTTCGGATTGCCTAACAAGTCTTTGAGACATAATAAGCTTTGTAACTCCTTGAAACTCTCTCTCTCTCTCTCTCTCTCTCTCTCTCTCTCTCTCTCTCTCTCTCTTTGCAAGAATGGGTTTCCTCCATTCAAAGCCAGTCTTCAAGTTAAATTACTGGACCTTTGCCAGAGGAAAAATTACATGAAAAAATGCTTCATCAGGTTTTCCTCTGATGAAGGACAAACAAATCAAGAGTGAAGTCTGGCGTTCGCACGTCCTTTTAAAAAGATAATGAAAAAAGCGCTCAAGGGAATTAATGGTAAAATGTCGCAATGTTTCTTAGGAACTTCTCAATGGACGTTGATCTGCAAGAAACACGAACAATCATCTTCAGTGGCAGGAAATTTTGTAAAAGAACGTCAGGTGGTTTTACTGGAATTATTTGTTGAATTCAAGAGAATGCGCTACCAATACACTTGTTTAGGTCAAAAGCAGAAAAATATTAATGAATTTATCTACGTCTACAAACGTAAAGCGTCTTTTTTTTCGGGAAATAATTTCTCTGAGTCTGGGGAAAAAAATAGAGAGAGAGAGAGAGAGAGAGAGAGAGAGAGAGAGAGAGAGAGAGAGAGAGAGCGAGAGTGGATGCATATCTTTTACTTTTAAGGTTTTATATTCCCGCTGAATTGTGATCTAGCCAATTCCTAATAAGGGTTAAAACGCGGGGTAAGATTGGCCCAAATTAAGCAAGGTTCCCTGTAAGAGAAAAACAAAGAAAAAAAAGGCAAGAACGCATACAGAAAAAAAATTTTGCTTCGGGACTTTTACGATTTTAGTTCTTATTTTACTTGGTCTTAACTCTATGCAATTCTTTGTTAAAAAGTAAAATGCATTTATAAAGAATAATATGCTTTCTGCAGATATTTGAGAGTGGACACAGCTTCATTTTCTTCCCATTTATATTTAAGTTAGCATGCTGAATTATACCTTGGTACCCCTTGAGATGTCTAATTCCATTTGGTGAAACTTCGAGCAGCAGTAATAGTGCTACAGCTATGCCTTTTTTCACTCACCTTTACCGAATATTCTTCTTATTCCTGTCGATTGAAAGCTATTCCATGAGAGTATACTCAAGCTAGCTTGCCTTTTCTTCTTTTTTTTTTCCACATCCTGAAGAGGTCTACTTTGAACTTTGTTCCTCTTCGATTATTTATAATTTTAATAAAAATCTCAACTACCACTACTAATATAATAATTAATAATAATAATAATAATAATAATAATAATAATAATAATAATAATAATAATAATAATAATAATAATTTGCTATCTACTTCATTATCCAGATTTGTCTAATCTTTCCTTTATTCCTCCAATGTCTAATATTCATATTTGTATGAGTATATTCTCTAGTTGATAAGTTTATTATTATTATTATTATTATTATTATTATTATTATTATTATTATTATTATTATTATTATTATTATTATTTATTATTATTATATTATTATTATCATATTTTTATGAGTATATTTTCTAGATGAACGAATAGTTTATAATATGATGATAATAATAATGGTGAGAGCATAGCCAGGACTTTTACTTAAGTAAGTAATCAAGTCGTTCCTAGATGATTTTCATGGCTTCATTGTACAAACCGCTCATATTCTGACAACTTTCCCTGTCCCTTTCCCAAGCTAAAAGGCCGATCTTCACCACCCCATCCCTTCTTCCTTCCATCTCGTGTTCCATTCACTTGCAAAGGCTCCCATCCCCAGCACCACTTTTATTTCTTTGCCTCCTCTCAACTTCGGTCTAAGAATTAATTCCTGCCATCCCAAAGAATTCAGAACAAGGTCAAGGTAAACCATAAAAATAAAGAGCAAAGGAAATAATTAAAACTCTTCCTTAATATTTATTCGGTGACAGTTCTTGTTAAAGTTGAAATTGTCTTCACGATTTGGATGTCTGAAAGAGTATCTTCACCATATGCTACCAAAAGAACACATATTTCTGTGTCTGCATTTTTAGCGAGCCGTCTTGCCTGGGCGGTTTGGGATGGGAAAAGTTACTTTTCGGAGATGTGTGGGGGAACTGTTATTGGATTAGTTGTGACATAAAAAGGCAACAATGATATAAGAGAAATAATAAGGAAAAATATCGAGTAAAGAAAGAGGGAAAAAGAGGATGGTAATTGATAATTAAATGTTCAGTGCACATTGATGAAATTGGAATATATTGACTAAAAAAAAAACTGAATGAAAACGCTCAGAGGGAAGAAATAAATGCCTACTCTTATTATTCAAGCCCACAGAGGACATCGACTTGAGATTCGAGGTTCTAAAGAATACTGGTGTTCAATATAAGGAAATATAAAAAAGTGATGGGAAATACAACAGAAGATATAAGTTTTTAAAAATTGATAATTTAACAAATTAATAAATAAACAGAAAGAAATAAAGGGATAATTGTATTAGGGTAGTAACGAATTGCCTCTTCACTTGAGTTTCTTAAGTTCTAGTGGCACGACATACACTGGGAAGCTATTTCACAGTCCAGCAGAGGTAGGAATCAAGGACCTCTGTAACTGTGAAGTTCGACAGCGTGGAACATTTACTGCATATTGGTGCTAATGTTCAACGTATGTGGTTACTCTCGGCTGGAAAAGGGGATCAGGGATCAAGTGTGAATACAAAAGATTTATGTTAAAATACAGAAAAGAGACCATCCATGAATGGTCCAAGTCTTAACGGCTAATATTAGGGTACAGAACCTACAATCACGAACCACTCTGTCTAAAGAAGATAAATCTTTGGCAGAAGCAGGCCTCCACATAGGAAAACAGTTTTGTAGCAAAGGAAGGAAAAATTACCTAAAACAGATAGAACTGCTTTTATCAAATATAAATATATGAAGCATTACTATGAATAACTAACTACCGTACGGGATTTTCTAAAACTTTCATTAGATTTTTCTCAAAAATGTGAGTCAATAGGAAGACATTATCTGGGACGTCATTTAAAAGCCATGCAAAATGCAACAGATCCTCAAAAGTTTCTTAAGAAATATTGTTACCATGTACCTATGTAGATGCCCTCAACATTGTATAATCTAGAACTAAACCTGACTATACAATCCTGACCTTTTCTAATTTTAAAGAACGATCTGAGATCTCAAACTGAATCTCCAGCTTCAGCCATCCCATATACTAGCCTTAGAAGACCCTTGAGATCTTCCTAGGTCTTGCAGTTTCTGAACTGATGGCTATGACAACGTTGCCCAATATCCTCTCTATCCCAACTGAGTGTTGTGTATTAAGTCTTGCATGTTCGACTGGTGCATTGTCGGCTGTTGTGATCCAGGGGGCCAAGAGAGCAATGCTTTGTAAAGCAAGATGTAACGGGATGAATACTATTAAAGCCAACTATTTTAGCACCTGTCTCATACCTCGCCCACCTCTGGCTACCGACCTTAGTACTGGTGATGAGAAAAATTACCTGATGGCAGAGGAAAATGGTATGGTAGCCGTGTTTTGAAGGTTTGTTCATCCTCACAATTGCTGAGTCGCCGGCACAAATGAAGAATGGGAAAGAAGGACGCTTTGGGAACGTAACAAATGAATTGTTTGCAGTGGCTAATGTTTAGTGATTTCATTATATGGAAGTGTATCGCCGTTAATAGCCCATTATGATAGCAGTATGCTCAAGCTATTGGGGTTTTTGCTTACCCTTTTGATTTGTCATGTGGCCTACATTAAGTTATGATAGCAGTATGCTAAACTATCGTGGTTGTCTTGTCCTTTTGATTTGTAGGGTAGCCTACATTAGGTGAGGCTGTTTTTGCTTATGACAGTTTTGTCACATTAAGATAATTAGTCGTAGTAGCTTAGAGGTTGTATTACGGTAATAGCACGTAGCCTACTTAATGATTTGGGGATAATTACCTTATGTTTTTTATGTAATCATAAGCTTGATGGTATTGAAGTTAGTGGCCATCGCTACTCTATAGATTAAAAAATGATGGATGTAACCCTCTAAACTTTCTTTTGAATTGTGGTTGAGTTTATTGGAAGCAAATTTTATTATATGTCTACAACTGACAATGTTGAAGAGAAGAGTGTTCTTTTGGTGTCTGTTGGTACTGAAGTGTTTGCAGTTCTAGGTAATATATGTTCACCAGATTTGTCACAGACTAAAAACAAATTGTGATATTAAGCCTAACTACTGCAGAAATTTAGTTGCTTCCCGGCAAAGAAAGAAAAAAGGAGAGAGTTTTAAAGATTTGTATCCTGATCTGGGCAAAGGATTGTGATATTGGTCCACAGTTTCATACTCGATTGAGAGATCAGTTATTTATGGCTTTAGAACATGAAATTTATTCAGTAAATTTGCTTTCTGTAAACTTAGATTCAAAGTCCATGGCCTCTATTCAGAATTTTGAAAGGGGTTTGAATTTGGAGAAAGCTTTTTTTCTGAGAAGTCGCTCCCTATGCAACAATGTGGATACTCTCATGATAGTGTGAAATGTCGTTTTAAAGATAAGGTAAGCCATCAGTGTCAGAAAAGGGGCATTTAAAGCAAGTTTGTACTGCTGTTGTAAGTAGCAGTTAAAAATGATGTACAGAAAAATGGTCATAAATCTGCAGTCATAGAAAGATAAAAAGAAGAAAAGTGATAAAGCAATTGATGATGTAACTGTTTTTAGAGACAGGGAAGATAAACTTATTAATTACCACTGGTCATGCGATAAAAGATGCAATTAAGGTGATAATTAGGGACCATATTGTTCCTTTTGAGGTTAATTCTGGTGGTGAAGTTAACCCTATAAGTGAAGATTGGCAATAATGTTAACAAATACATTAGGTAAAGTTTCTGTAGATGTTGCTTATAATAATTATAATGCCATTAAGATTTTTTATATTGTGGAAAAAAATTCAGATATTTGTGGCAAAGATTTGATGGGTAAGTTGTTATTTACTTGGTTGGCATAGATAATTCATCTGAAGTAATTGTTCAGGATTTGTTTGATAAATATGAGGTGGATAATTCAGTTTGTCAGTATCCATTACCAACGATTGATGAATTATTACCAAAGATTGGTAAAGGGAAAATATATTCCATTATTCATTCAAAAAATGCTTACATGAAAATACCATTGGATGAAGAGAGCCAGAGGTACTTGGTAATTAATACCCCTGCTATTTTTCATAGGTTTATGGCTGGTTTGCTATCAAATGTTCATGGCGTTGCGTCTATTTATACATTACTGTAAGTGTTAAGTGAAGAATTTTTCTAGTAAGTGTGAGCCCTTGTATGAAAAAAAAAAAAAAAAAAAAAAAAAAAAAAAAAAACAGATGCAGTAAAAGTGAAGAAATTGCTTTTTGAAACAAACTATGAACGAAGGTTGGGCTGAAAATCCATTGTTATGTAACTTATGATGGAGACAGTTCATTGATTGTGGAAGTTGATGCTTCACCCATTGGAGTTGGTGGTGTTATGTTACAAAACGTTGATGGATGGGAGGGAGGTTCCTGTATATTTTGAGAGTAAATGACTTTCGTCAGCTGAATGGAACTATGCTCAGATTCATCGAGAAAGCCTTACATTAGTTTTTGTTTCAAATAGATTTAGATATTTCTTACTGGGTAGAATGTTTGACTGACCACAAACCATTGCATGGCTTTATTTGGTATAAAGGATGTCAGATCCCACAACCAAGCCAATGCACATATACAGCATTGGGATTTGCTGTTATCTCAGTACGATTTTGACTTTGTCAATAAGACAGGCAGAGAGAATGTTGTAGCCAATTGCACTTAGTAGGTTGCTTTTTTAGGGGTGATATTGAGTTCCATACCCTATTGATATATTAAGCTGGTTGAAGTAGTACATTTTTTTGTTGACTGCTTTCTTTTTGAAGGTTACACCAGAAACTGGTACTTAGAAACGGGTAAACTTTAAATTAAAACTCCTTCAGTGTATTAAATTAAATTTGCTTCGGTGTACAAAGGGGATCAAATGACTTGTCTTGAGGACGGCATCCAATGAAGGCTGATCTCAGTTTATTTTTATGATGAATGCAATACTATATAAAAACAATTGCCATACCCACTCTATTGAGGTGTTAAATGTTGGATAATTTACATAGGGTCATAATGGTATAAATATCATGAAAGCATGAAGCTACGAAATAGGTTTGGTGGCTTAAGGTTGATCAAGCTATTGCAGAGGTTACAAAGAATTGTCATATTTTTTATAGTAATTACAAACCAAATCAAGCTCCTGTTCGTCGCCTTCACCTGGTAAAGCGTGGTCTAGGTGACACATACATTATGGCGGACTGGTGGATAATCAGTATTTTCTTGTGATTGTAGATGTAGTTTCTAAGTTTATGGATGTCCCATGTTACTTCTTCTATATCACCAATTGTTACATTTGAGTTGCTTAGGAAAACCTTTTCTAGTTTTAGTATTCCAGATGAGATTGTATCACAATAATGCTTCATATCCACTCTACTGTCCTACACCATTTAACCTTTCATGAAATTGATTAACTGGGGGAGGTATGAAGACTTTTCAAGGTTTGAAAAATATTTAGTTGATCTTTAACCATTAGCATATAGATTCTTGAACAATTAAAGTAAAAGTTTACATTCTACTTTTGGAAAGTCACATGCTGAACTATTGTTTGGTTTTTCCTTCAAAACTGCTGTTGAATCAGTTAAGGACCATTCTAAGAGAAATAGAGATTTGGAAGTTTTGTCAAAGGAATTTTGTTTTTCTCTCAGGAAAATCCTCAGTATAATGTTGGTGATGCACGTGTTTGCAAAAAAGTTTGGAAAAGGAGAGCCCCGGATTGAAGAAAACTTCAGAAGTTTTAGGAGTAAAAACTAATCTTGTGCAAATTCATGATTATGGAAATATGTTATGGATGAGACACCATGGTTAATTACTGGCTAGATTTACTAGTGACCTAGTGACCTTATTAATCCAACTAAAGAATCGTTCTCACATTTTGTTTCTTCTCGTGGTGTAGATGAATTTTGTAATTTTAATTGCCTTGCTGCCTCGGAAGGCTGTGTAGAATATTTTGATTGATAATGATGTACCATGTGATATTTAATAAATGAGAGGGATGAATCTTTTGTACCCTATACTCTAGTTTTAAGATCAATGAGGAGTTGTTAAACCCCTGATAGACAAAATTTTTTTTAAAGATTATTTTATGCTTATTGTTTAGTTTCATGTCTTATCTTCGGGGAAGGAACTGTTGTCCATTAAGCCTTGCATGTGAGAATGCGCATGTCGAAGCTCTACTGTTCGACTGGTGTATTGTGGGTTGTTGTGATCCGGGGGGACCGGAGAGAGCCACTCAGTAGGCAACAAGAAGTATCGAGACAAATATCATTAAAGCCGAAGTTTTTAGCAGCTGTCTCATTCCTTACCCACCTCGTGCTACCGACCTTAATACTAAGGAAACCTTTTGCCTTATTCAGAGCTTCTTCGCCACCTGGAATTTTCTTGGCAGCCAAGATATTCGACACTTCCCCCAATAAAGACTCAAGGGATTGAGAAAGAACGCCGTCGAACAACCCTGGGGATGGTTGGATCCTGGACACGCCTGTGGTGGATTTATGAAACAGGGTCTTCCTGTCTTCATCTTCGTCACCTCCCACCATACTGTCGTGATTAATAAAACTCCAAGAGTCAACAAAATGACCTGAACATCAAAAACTATTAGGAATTCCAACAGATTTCCTGGAAATGATGGGAAAGCCTAAACCTCCCCCACCCGCCCCCCCCCCCAAAAAAAAAAAAAAAAAAAAAAAAAAAAACAGAATCCCTTTAACACCCTATTAGCTCTTAGTCATCCTGTCTCTCGCTCTAGTTGTAACCGGAACGATTTATGAGTCATAATTAGCAAAAGCAGTGAATAAGTTATTCTGAATTGACGAGTGAGTTGGAAATATTAATAGAATTTACTGATCAGTTCTCAGATAGTGACAATGAAGTTCTTGTAAGCAAAATACTTTATCGTTTAATTGTTGCTTATTTAAACAACATCCATTGATGTAACGCTGTCAGATTAACTGATATATTGGTAATTCTTTATAGGAAAATTTACTCATGATCAAGATATGAAATAACACTTCAAATCTTCGTTCTCTGAGATACTATGTATTAGATTTTATATTTTCATTTGAAATGTAGCATTCATCAAAAATAAAATGGATTTAAATATATCTTCTACGTTGGTAATTTGAAAACTGTATTTTCTATATTTTCATTGATATTTATGTTATGAATGGAAATATTAAAATTATATTTCCTCGACTGCCTCGAATCTTCCGCAGTTCTTTTATTATTTGATTTTTTTTCACAGCATTCAGTTCACATTGATATTTACTTGCTTTCACTCTTGAATCAAACTTAACTAGATTTAAATTAAGACCTAAATCCTTACATCTTCTAAAGCGCGAAATGTATAGAGTATAATAAAAGCTTAATATTTGTAGAATATAGGTGTAAAAGGAAAACGATGAACTTTTGTGTCTAATGAAAGAGATCAAGAATAACAGGGAACATCAACAGGAGAGCATAAAAAAACTGTAAAAAAGGATAATGAACCTTTAAATGCAACCAGTCCTCTTTTCATTAGTGGACCTGAAAATATCTGTTCTGCAGTTACAAGATCTCTAAAACACTATACTAACAAAGGACGTAATACTGTTCACATATTAACTCTGTAATCTAGGACTTGAATAAGTTTAGGAAGTCTACGGTCTCAACCGGCCACGGAATGCGCCTCCACAGCGTTAACAATTTTCCAACTTTAAAATATATAACATTCACTTTATTCAGAGGTGAAATTGCTTGTAAGTTGCTTTAGAAAAAAAAATGTACTCTAATAACATAATATGTCAGCATTATAAACAGGTTTTAAAAGTAGTTTATCGAGGAAAATAGCAAAATAGATATTAAAAAGCTGAAAGACTGAATGTGAAATTCAATCTGCAAAGCATTGATATCCCATTTGACAAATATAGCAAGATAACTGAATGAACTATTTTGTCTTATAACCTTATAACGGATGCAGCGCGGGTCGAGGACTCGAGAATAACGCAGTTCTTGATACTCATAACGAATGATCCATATCACCAATGCTTTCGTCAATCGAATATTTTTTATTCTTATTTATCGTTTAGAAGTATAAGTTTTTTACCCAAACCCTTAACTATTTACAACTGATTGTGGGGCCTCTTTTACAAGACAATCATAAATGTTACCAAGTTATACACATTTTCTCTAATAATTTATTTCATTTCTTTTTGTAAAATTAGAATTACAGCTCACAGTATCATAACAGATATGAACCAAAATCGGAAACAAATTCTTAGTATATTTGCTGTAAAATATCAATGAGATTTTTTTATGCATGCATGTTTTTTCTGATATTCTTTTCTCAGGTTTTTTAACTAATATTTCTTTGCAAAATTACAATTACAGCTGACATGCCATAATAAAAGATAAAAACACAACTAACAGCAATCCTTGGGTGTATTTATGCGCAAATGAATAAAAAGACGTCATAGAAGAAAGAGAAGTTGATCATAACTAACCTTATGAGACTCCCATTTTTGCCTGCGAGCTTAGTTGCCGAGAGTTATGTATTTATAGCCTATGCAATTAGCACAATTTGGAAAACCCTCTGGAACAGTCCTTACACTTTTGAAAGTACTGCCTGAAGACAAAAAATGGACCTGCCATTTCATATTACATTCGACAACCATTTCACATCATTAGAACTTTTGGTGGAATTGAAACCCCGTGGTTGAGATGCTGCAGGAATAATTCGGTCCAATCGCATTTCCTAAACAATGTAATGTCAAGCCAGTGGACATCATGAAAAAGGAACCAAGAGGATCCTTTTCAGTGGCCCAAGCTCAAAACGATGGAGACAGCTTGATACTGGCTCGATGGAGAGACAACAACGTACTGTTGAGCCTATTGGAGGGTATTCTAAATAGCCAGGATGTAGAATCCATGTACTACAATGACCATGTGCCGTAAAGAAACGTGAATCTATGGGCGGTACTGATCGCCAAGATCAACAAGTTAATAACTACAGAGCAACAATGCGTAATAAGAAGATTCAGTTTTCAATTGGTTGGTTGACGTGTCTGCTTGGCTAATTGGATATCATGCAGGCACAAAGAATGCAATAACCTTTTAGAATTTCGTCGTTGTATTTTGAATTATTACCTGTTACATTTTGGACTTCAGGTAAAAAGCAGGGGACGAAAATCTGTCGGTCCTCCAGGTGTCGATCCTCAAGATTGTTTCCTTCCTCGAAATGAAAACAGTGCAAGTCGACGTTGTGCGCAATGTGGATCAAGATCAGTATATGGATGTCTCAAGTATGTGACAAAGGGATGTGTCCAGATTGTTTCGTAACATTTCACATACGACATGAAGGGAGTTACGGGCTCAAATGGTGATTTGACAAGTTTCTCAACCCTAATTTTCTTCGATAATTATTTGGGTTGGTCGAATATAAGGGAAAAATATGTTTTCTTTATGCTAAATTTAACAAATCATTAATATTTCACCTTCACATTTTGGCAAATTAATGACCAACCAGTGATGCTCAGTTCAGAAATAAACTGATGCCTAGTGGTTGAGATCTCAACCAACTTATATCTCTAGTTCTAATTAAAGTATAAAAACAACAGTCATCGTTATTTACCTCTTAGTTAGAGTATTCATTTACTGAAATATAATCCAAATACAAGACATTTTAATGCAGGAGCAGAAGGGGTAAAGGATAAAACTCATCACTTTTAAAAATTAAGCTTTAAATAGTTCTTGCACCTCACTGTCGCTTTCTCTCTTGCTGTCATGGCAGACTACATTATATGCCACACATATATCCTACTGATTCTATATTAAAAGGTAACTCGCATGGAATATTTTTTCATAAAGAAGTAAACTGATTCTCGTTTCTCGCATGAATGAAGTTTATAATTTTTTTTAATGTTATTCTTGACTTTAGTCCTACTCTTCATTAAATCTTCCGTATTGTATCAAGAAATAAAGTGTCAGGTATTTTTCCTCTCTCTCTCTCTATCTCTCTCTCTCTCTCTCTCTCTCTCTCTCTCTCTCTCTCTCTCTCTCTCTCTCTCTCTCTCTAAGTATATGTAAAAGTATTTTAAGCTCCATTGGGTTTTATGATGATATTTAGCTTTATTACAATGATCCTGATATTTTTCAATGTTTTTCTCCTCTCTCTATCGATATCTGCTCTTATCGTTGAAGACAGCAATATGCAATCGATTTTTCTTTCATAAATTTGAAAGAAAGGGATTCTTGTTTTATCATTAAAGATTTGGACCCAGTTCTTCAGTCGTGCGGTTTTGAGGAGTGTTCTAACATGGCCCCTGGTTTCTGTGGCATCTCATGTTTCTCCAAAGACTTACGTTCAGCGTAGCACGGATGAAGACTCACAATTTATATATTATATATGACACAACTGGTATACTCTTTGGGAAGTGAGTGGCATCTTGTCTCCTTACCTAGGATGACAAGAGGTGAAGGTCCCAAATATGCCACACTGAATAGCTTCTCTTGCACAACTTATTTTCTTCTTCCTCTCCGTTATCTCTACATTAAGCGGTCCGTTGCCTGATGCGCCTTCTCCACTGCCTTCTACCAAAGGCATCATCCTCTACCAAACCTCTTCCTCCACAGCGTCCTTCACTTTATCTCCCCCCATCTAATTCGCTGTCTCCTCTTGATCTTCATCCTCTAACAGGTTCCTCTGAAGCCCTCTTAATTCCTTCCTCATCATGGTATGGAGAAAGCAATACAATAAAACACGAAGGAGTGCTATTGTTGGAACTCTACTGTAATGGTACCACGTGTGAAAGTTATCATCTGGACATAGCAGAAAAAGCAATAGAGGATAATAATGTCTCTTCTACTATTCATAATGATATGGCCATTCAAGTTAATTATTATAATATATTAAAAAATGAGCGAGAGAGATACATGCGCTACAAGAGGGGATTCTCTTATTCCTAACTCGTATAGAATCTGGACCACTCCATTCTAACAAAGGCACTGGGAAATCTAGATGCAGATCGCAGCTGACATAGGTTGAAAAAAATGAAGGCCCTTTAATATAAAGGCATATCTGAGAGATAAAAAATAAAAATTTGATAACAGATGCAATATTAAACTGGCATCATTTGATAAAAGGTCCAATGACCAGGTAATATGTAAAGGTCATTGCTTCAGACCAAAAATTAAATCTTTAGCAAAATATGAAATAAAAATCTGGCTTTGATCAACTGAGAAGCTCATTACTTTTCACTAAGTGGTGATTTTTTTTAAATCCCAGTTTCATTTCAATCTCTTTCGCTGATCTCTCTATCAGCTCAGTAGAAGCGTGAATGACCTCGGGTGTCTCAAATAGCGTCATTTCCGTCGTTATATATTACATTTGATGAGAAAACGTGAGCTATCGAAATTCGAACGTTACTCCTTAAATCATTTTTTTTTTATTATAATACTCGGAAATGTTCTTACTGTTTTCTATTATTATTTCTTCGATTCTTACTTATATGTTTTGATTGTCTGGAAT
>NC_087220.1:18808913-18811624 GCF_015104395.2 Macrobrachium nipponense | reverse complement strand
AAGAGAGTAGGAGTCGCCATAGGTTAGCCACACCTTGAAGATACCCGCAAGTAACAGAAGTGATTCTTCCAGAAAAACAGTACATTTTGAAAACAACACGGGAACATATACAATTTAATATCATGAATAATTACACAAATTTTCCTAACAAAAATTATTAATAATGAAAAGACGAAAGAAAATATAAATATATATATATATATATATATATATATATATATATATATATATATATATATATATATATCGAGCAAGAGAAAGAGGGAGAGAGAATATCGAACCAGAGAGAGAGAGAGAGAGAGAGAGAGAGAGAGAGAGAGAGAGAGAGAGATAGAAGAGAGAGAGAGAGAGAGAGAGAGAGAGAGAGAAATAATAACTATATACATGTGGGACTAATTTATTAGTTGTTCATTATTTAAGGTCCTTCATAAACATCTTACAAATATATGGGTCCAAATGGTACATTCCCAGACTAAGATTTAGGTTGTTTATCTTAGTGATTTGTATAATTGCCGATTCCAGTAAATTTCTTGAAACATAATCATTAGATCTAGCAATTACCGAGGTATCACCCCAATTAATACAATAAGATTTTTCACTCAGATGGATAAACAGTGCATTTGAAGTCTGGGCTGTTCTAACTGAATACATATGCTGCTTAATCCGAACACATCAATTTTTACTAGACTGATCAACGAAAATGGAGGAAAAAGAGAAATTTAAAGATCTGGAAAAAGTCCGACGTAACTTCAACTACTCGATTCCCGCTGATTGGAAACACGCATTAAGGCAAGAAATATATGGAAAACTTCATAGAACTACAGACACTTTGATTAGAAAACTGGACAGAAAATTAAACAACTTTATCAACGACAGTGATTGGACCAATAATGCTAGAAGTGATTGTGTGAATTATCGAGCAACAAATAAGTGATAATGCAGTGCGCGCATTAGGCTTGGGTTGTACTTTCTTCATTTGTAACAAACCCTCAGCTTTATCAATAGCGACATCTCTATTTAAGTTTGAAAAATACTGTGACCTACCACAAAATCATTTAGACATTATCAAAGGCATGACATATAGTGCTACGCATGCCTACCATGAAAATAACTTCCCCGCTCGCCACAGAAAAAGTTCAAAAGAATTGAAGAATGATAATAGCTAACACATTACCATCCAATAGTTTAGTGGTTCTTGACAAAACTGACTACATATCACGCATGCATACTTTACTAGAGGATGAAATAACTTATAAAAAACTCGCAAAAAATCCGTTGGACCAAGTAATAAAAAACTTTAATATCAATATCAATCAAATTCTCAAAGATAAAAAAGAACTTTTGTGTCAGTTAACTGTAAAGTGTCCCTCATTACCTTATTTATATGGCCTAGTCAAAACTCATAAGGAAAACAAACCTATGCGCCCAATTCTTAGTACTGTAGGATCAATTGCTTATAAACTATCTAAATATCTTACTAAACTGTTATCCCCGCTACTAGGAACTGTATCTAATTCACACATCCGGAATTCTCTTGATCTTGTGGAAAAATTAAATAACATTGTACTAAACCCTAGCGATATTTTTGTCAGTTTTGATGTATGTTCTTTGTTTACAAAAGTCCCTATTGTCTCTGTGCTAGAAAATTTAAGTAATGAACTTGTACTGCATGAATTGCCTATGTCCGTTAGTCACATAATTTCCTTAATTAAGTTATGTATTTGTGATTGCAGATTTATTTTAATGGAGAATATTACCAACAAATATTTGGTATGGCCACCATGGGTAACCCTTTATCACCTCTCCTTTCGAACTTATAAATGGAATTTTTTGAGAGACAACACCTCCCGAATATCACACTTATCACCTTTAAAATGGTACCAATATGTCGATGATATCTAAGTAGTCTTACCTGGTGGTATCGATGTAAATGATTTACTGTCTAAATTGAATAATTTAGTGCCATCCATAAAATTCACTGTTGAAATTGAAAATAACAATGTCATCCCTTTTCTAGATGTATTAATACATAGAGAATCTTTCCAATGCAAATTCAGTTTTTATAGAAAACCCACAAATAATTTAACATATGTACATTTTTATTCTGGCCACCATCTTAATATTAAAATTTCCATTTTTTCTTCTATGTTCCTACGCGCTTTGCGTATCACAAGTCCACAATATCTGGACCAAGAAATAGAATACATAAAAAAGATAGGAAACGATCTCTGCTACCCACCTCATTTAATTGATTTATGTTATCAAAAAGCTCATAAAAAGTTTTAATGTGCTATTAATGAAAAAGAAATGCCAAAATAAAAATGTACTTAGCTTACCTTATTTTCGTGGATTTGAAACCATAAAATCAATATTTAAATCGTTTAATGTTAATGTAGTGTTCTCTTATAACAATACCATTAAAGATATGCTAATTAAGAATAGTCCCGTAACAAATAACAATATCATTTACAAAATTCCTTGTAAGGATTGCCCATCGTTTTACGTTGGTCAGTCTAGTAAAAATTTATGTGTTCGGATTAAACAGCATATGTATTCAGTTAGAACAGCCCAGACTTCAAATGCACTGTTTATCCATCTGAGTGAAAAATCTCATTGTATTAATTGGGGTGATACCTCGGTAATTGCTAGATCTAATGATTATGTTTCAAGAAATTTACTGGAATCGGCAATTATACAAATCACTAATAAAA
>NC_087220.1:18803913-18806413 GCF_015104395.2 Macrobrachium nipponense | reverse complement strand
CAATGAATTCTTAGTTTTGATGAAGTTTTTCGATGGTACCTTAGGAGACATTTTCATTTACTTTGACAGTTTCCCACTACTTTACCCTTTTCCTTCAAACTTAAAAGGCAAATGGGCGAAAATATTGCAGGTTTGAGGAAACGGCTTCCGCAAATCTTTTGTAGCATTACTTCGTTGAAAATAATATATCCTAAATTATTTAGTAAGATTAAGAAATGGGCTACGCGATTGCGGGTATTGATTACTTTAATAATATCAGGCACCTCCACCTCTCTCTCTCTCTCTCTCTCTATGGAATAGATTTCAAGGAATTTTCATTTCTTAACGTTAAATAAAATTATTGTTGTTGGTAGAAGATGCGTTTTGTGTTGCCTGTTACCTTACTCCGATTGTATATTTCGATCATTTTCGTTCCAGTTTTCTAAAAATCACTGATAAAAACGGCGGAAATTAACTTTTGAAAAGTTTAGCTCCCAGGGAAAAACAAATCATGCTCTCCTGAATGAGGCTTCATTTTATGACCTAATTTTCTCTCTCAGAACTCTTGGTTTACTTACCCTCATACACAACTAAAACGCAATGACTGCGCAGTGCATGATGTTTACAAAACGAAATGCAATATCACAGCTGAAAGCAGGTTCGTGCTCGTATGTGAATGATTTTTCGGCTCAGATTTAAGCTAGACTTTTTGAGAGCCAAGAGAGAAACCGAGGAGAGGCATTCTGAAATATGAAGGCAGTATCGCGCATCGCTGTAAATGGGAAGGAAATTGTGGATAATTTGCTTTCCCCATCTTTATCTCTCTTAATAACGGAAAGTTAGCTTCTGTTTACATCCTTAAATGGCCAAATTACGACGATGTCTTGTAAAGCGAAGGACCCTGCGTCATTAAATGCTTCAGCTTGGGATAATGAATATTCCTTAAAAATATATGCGAGAGAGAGAGAGAGAGAGAGAGAGAGGAGAGAGAGAGAGAGAGAGAGATAACTGATATCAGTAAAGTGATAAGAACAACTCCAAAATAGCGGAAGGCGTAAATTTACTAAACAATTTAGGAAATAATTTTCAACAATGGAATACTACAAGAGGTAACACGGAATATGTTTCTCAAAAACTGCAATATTTTCAGTAATGTCCTCAAATCCATTTCTTCAGATCTTTACTTTCCTTTGGAGTCGGTATATATATATATATATATAATATTAATATATATTATATATTATATATATATATATATATATATATATATGTGTGTGTGTGTGTGTTGTGTGTGTGTGTATATATATATATATATATATATATATATATATCATTGTCAAGGTCATTGTGAGATCAACTTCAAGTTATTCTCCACAGTTGTGCATTTCCAGTTCCTACTTCCTTAGGTAAATACAAGGGTATAGCTTAATTAATTATATTTACTTCTTCAATCCCATTAGAAATGAAGGATTACATCGTAAGGGTTCAAGGAGCACGTAAGGACCCCATAACACAGATAACAATTAACAATGAGTTGGATATGGAAACAGATGAACAGGTGGCCGGAGGTTTCTGGCCACGTGGAACAAAGAAAAAAATAGGGGGTATTTTCCCCCCCAGAGCACACAAAGTGAGAATCCAGAATCCAGAGCTGCTCTAATGGAGTCTGTAACGAGAACGAGTGGGAGTTGAACAGGTTGCATACGCCATGAAGTCAAGGATCGATGGGGAGATGTACGAAAGGTACCTGACACCTCGTTCTTACAAAGAAATGAGTTACATTACTTATCACTTACAATGAAATGAGTTACGTCACTCATCACTGAGAAACACTCTTGCTGAGAGCCCAGAATACTATACAGTTATAACACAATACAGGAATCACTTGAGAAGTATGGAAGGAAAATAAGTCGGAGACTGGAGATGGGACTGACTGCTACTAACCTTGAAATTTGCGCGCTACCTTCTATGGGAGTTTGAAGTCGCCTTCCTTAGGGTCGCCGGCAAGGGAAGGATATGCGAAATCACAACAAAGGTCACACTGGCTAGCAAACAGCTACTGGCTCAAAGGCAAGTAGCTCAGAGGAGCGTGAGAGAAGTTCTAAGGACGTCTATTTGGTGCTTGCTCTTTTTATGACCTCGGGTTTGCCAGTATCCTGGTAGATGCCATTACTTATCCCCTGGTGTCTTTTCACCAGGAGGTCATACTAGATGACCATGCAGTCTGGGCTTTTAAATATGGTGGCTGGGCGCCATCCATTGACGACACTACATGCCCTTGGGCGAACTTTCTCTTCCAGCCAGCGAATCTGCAAACACAAGGCAACAACAGTCAAACGAACAAAAGGCATTTAACCGATTAATTCCTTAAAGGAAGTGGTGATTGTGAGAGAGAAGGACAAATTCGTCTGTATCTTTCTTCTGAGTATCCTAATATTACATTAATTGGAAAAGAGCAGTTGTTGTAAATTGAGGTACCCTCATTAAAATATATATATGCCACTAAACCCTTGGTATTGGT
>NC_087220.1:18793913-18798913 GCF_015104395.2 Macrobrachium nipponense | reverse complement strand
GACACCGTATCTGGCTACCCCATTTTGTTGTTCTGCTCAGTTCTCAAACTCGCCTATGCTTCTCGAGTAACCAAGTCTTTTTGCATATTTATTCATTATACTAACTTTTAACTCGCTTAGCATTAGTTTGGCATATTCTGTCCTTCATGTACCATCGTAATGATACTTTTCATATGAAATCACTGTGATATATGCCATATATTAATTAATGTAAATAATGAACATCGTGCTCACATTCGTAACAATACTTAGCTTGGATTGTAGTGAGGTGTTGGTGTTCTTGTCTAGATGTTGTTGCAACCATCAGGCAGTGTCCATGTCACTATCGCTACCTCATTCCCAGTGTGTGGGTCTCTCAGCAGGGTGAGATGCTGCTGACGCTCTTGAAGAGTATAGGTAGGTCCTTAAGGCATAGATGCTAAAGGTACTCTCCAATTGATGACCTTTATCATAATTACCTCTAATACGATAACGGAGACTCCACAAATCCACAGTGTGTAAGTGTAAATATATATTAGAAATATATATACAAACGAGATTTTTCGAGAACTGAGAATCGAGCAAGTTCTTGAAAAGCTATCGTTTGTACATACTCTACTACATATATAAGCTTACACCACTTTGGATTTGTGGAGTCTCCTTTATCGTATTAGAGGTAATTATGATTAAGATCATCAGCCGGAGATAATGGTTGGCCATGACCCATAGAGTCAATTAAAAATGACCTTCCATCAGTACCTTTAGCATCTGTGCCTTTAAGGACCTACATATATTCCTCAGGAGCATCATCAGCATCTCACTCTGCTGAGAGGCCACACACTGTCCAGCTGCCACGTATTAGAGAAAGAAAATAAAGCGTTTGCTTTATTGCCAATATTTGAGGTGGTCTTCATGTCACTATTTGTCTTCTTGACGCTCAAAAGTTGGGTTTTCCGAACTTTACATTTTTCCCGTTGACGGGGAAAAAACTAATTTTATATTCGTTATGGAAGCTCTGTTCTCCTTTTCACATATGGATATTTTGTCATACTCAAGTATGATATATAGACAATGACCTCTCAAACTGCAACATTGCCGTTTGTTGCCCTCCAATTGATTGATCTGATGAAGAGTTTCATCGTCGTCAGAAAGAGAAGAGCTCATTCATCCAAGATCTGTTTTTCTTCAATTAATTTTCATGTTTATTTTCTTAAATTATAATGTACTTCCCAGTAGGAGTTTAGGTAAAAAGAGCTATGAACAGCGAAAAGGCAAAATATTGAAAGGCAGCGGTAAAAACCTAAGGACTTCATAATTACCCATTGGTTTGGAATTATGACGTAATGCTTTTTAATTTTGACTACAGCCGCTAGGCGTCTCCACTGGCGCCTAGGCACGTCTCATATGGTTCACTTGAGTATCTTTGCGCACTATATAGTATCAGCTGTATATATAACAGTCAGTTGTAAATCCATTAAATCATCAAATGATACTCCGAATTTCCACAAGCCATTCAGAGGATCTTTTAAATAACCATAACTTTACCTCCTAATTTTCTCTTCTCTTCTTTGTTATTATTAGTTTTCTTGTTGAAAACAAGTGGAAGCCGAATCCATTTTCCGTGTCATCATTATTTATGGTAATGAAAAGTTGAACAGTGATTTCTAGGTATTCAACAATAACGTTCTTTTAACAAAGAGCATACATCGACGCAATAAGCATGATTTCAGTCATGAGAGACCTCTTAAGTCGTGTCGATAATAATGTACAATGGAATTATTTCTTATATTCATTTCAATAAAATATGCATCAAATTCATTCTTATCTTGTATCTTTTATGTTGATCGTTTATGTTCCGTTCTGTTCCTTATGATTTGTTTACTAATTCGTCAGTATTTCAGTACAATTTTCTCTTTGTTATTTTCTCTTGGTTATTTTCTGTCATTTTTAACATATTGCAATTCAGTCTAGCAAATTCGTGCTTTACCCGTTAGTCATATTTTGAACTCGATTCATAAATGTGTGTTTATTGGGAAACAGTAAATAGACTTCAACTATATCTCTTCTGACAAACAGGTACTTTATTCTGGGTGTAATAATACACTATGTTTGTTATTTAAATCTTTCTGAAACTATAGATTATAGCGTACTTGGTGTTGTCGAAATACGAAGATAAGATAGTACAGGTGATTGTTAGGATATTATGGTTTTCAAATTCAGCATTTCATTACCATACACTAGGACAAAGGTTCTGAAGATCAAACACCACTGACTACAGAGCCATGTAGATTTAAATTTTAGACTTTAATTTGACCTGTAAACATAAGGAAAATAGATCGAGTTAAAATAATCGAGGGATTAGGAGAAAAAAAGAGCCAATGCCTACGAACTGAGTAAGACGTTAAGGAATGGAATGGAATATTAGGTTTAGGACAAAGGCCATGCGCTGAGACCCATGATGTCATTCAGCGCTGAGAGGAAACTGAGAGTAAAATGGTTTGAAAGTTGTAACAGGAGTAAAACTTGGTAGTTGCAATATGAAACAATTATTAGAAGAGAATGGAAAATTAGATGGAAGAAAGAGAATATAAAATGGCGACTCAGTAAAAGGAATTAAGAGGGTTGCAGCTTGGGGCCGAAGGGACGCTGCAAAGAACCTTTAGTAATGCTTATTTAAAGAAAGTAATCACCAACTCACAAGGGACTATCTACCTACCAAGTTTTATCCAGTCGGAGAAATTGAGGAAGTTGCCCTTAAATAAAAGGTCAAAATATAAGATACAGAAGGTAATCAATCAGATTTCATTTAATCAGAGAAGACATTTGAATTGATCAGTGATCTCCAAATATTGTTTCAAAGTCAAGAATACTTGAACAATGCCTCTGACAGTTTCGAAATCTGAAGATCTGACCTCTTGCTGCCAGATGTCCTGAGATAAGGAGCAAATGAATGGCGATCTAGGAGAGAAAAACAAAATATTGAAATTTTTTTTGAAAGTAGTGAAATACCTCGTAAGTATCATCCCGCGAAATTTCATCGAAATGAAAAAAATTAAACATAAGACATAAAATAACGAAAATAATAACCCCCCAAAATCTCTTAATTTTTCTACTTATTTAAGCAACAACCGCCTCCCCCCCGTTTCCTTTTTTTTCCGAGCTTACATGTGGAATAATTGAATTACAACGAATTTAAACTACTCACCATGTAGTTTAAGACTTATAATGTGTGCATGTCACCAATTGTATTTTATAATAATAATAATAATAATAATAATAATAATAATAATAATAATAATAATAATAATAATAATAATAATAATAATCTGGTAAAAGACCGTCTTTTAGGCAAATTCTGTTAAAGAGGATGACAGCATTAACCGAGTTGATTTTATATGTTTTTTTTTTTTCTATTTTTCTTATAATCCGCTTCTCTGGCTCAGCGATGTTTCTGAGTAACTGGCCAATATTCATATTGGGAATTTCTAAAGATTATAAAAATACTGAAGGTGATCTTTTATCTTATTAAAAAACACAGGATTTGAACCTGAGGTCCTACTTTAATAAGAGTAAAAGATTACCTTCAGCATTTTTATAATTCTTATAAATTTGCAATGTGAATATTGGCCGGTTACTTAGATCATCGCTGAACCAGAGAAAAGGATTGTAAGAAAACTAAAAAAAAAAAAAACAATGTATGAAATCAAGTCGCTTAATTCTGTCATTCTTTTTAATAATAATAAAAAGGATAATAATAATAACTGATAAACCAAGAAGGAAGAATCACTAATTGATGTTGCAATATTAAGGTCACCAGAGTAAAAGAGAGGGAAAGAGAAAAAATTTATAAGTATGAAGACCTGAAAATAGAAATAAGAAGGTTATGGGATATTGTACCCATAATCATAGTGACACTAAGCACGATCCACTCCGTGATAGATTGCTGCTATAATCACAAAGTTTCTAGAGTAAATTCCTTAGTGTCGTTTGTAAAGAAATAACTGACAAGCATTTTTCAAAAAATTCAGAGGATATGACAGTATTTCAAATTTGTCAAATTCACCATGCAGTTGTACCTAAAATAAAAGGTTATAAAAAAAGAAACAAATGCATAAAGATTTATAAGTAAGCCAATGGACGTTGGAATAAAAGATGCAAAAGGAAATTCGCAGGATTGGGAAATGTCGTCCAATGTCAGCAAGGTTGACTTAATATTGCTTTAACCGTGATTAGATGTCCAAAGGGGAAATAAAGAGTCGAAGATTGAGAAGCAAATACCAGTGATGATATAAACGACTAGCTGTAATACTTCATTTATGAGTAATTGTATTTTAGAAGAAGAATCAAAAGTATCACGCAAGACTCCAAACGACGTCTAAAGAGGGCTGAGGAACGCGACCCTCCGCCATGAACTTCTCTTAAAATGGTTATATGCATTTACAAAAAAGAAAACAGCCATTGACCGTAATCTTCCTTTCACGCCTCTTCGATCCCCTCTCCGAAACCACGAAAGCTTCAGCCAAAAGGAATTTTCAAAAGGCACCAGAGAGATCGCTCCCCATTTTGCGAAATTCTCCAGCCATCGCCTCCATTTACTTCTTTCAAAGGCTGACATGAAGAATCGCCTCGCTAATAAGCAGGGGGAGAAAGCTGAGTGGGAAAAGAAGAAAAGAGTGGGAGTGTGTTAGATGTCGGTGTGTATGCATTTTAAGCACCTCATACACCATTCTCATTTTTTTCTAAACATTATCATATACTTTAAAAATACGTTTAAATTTTCCGAGGTGCAATGTTAGCGTACTGAGCTATTAAATCGGTATAATTATAGTTTCCACCACGTCTGGAACCCAACTATGGAACCCCCATAGATGTGTGGTACACAATGAGAGGAGTTCAAAACACCCACCTTCTTTCCATTCGCTAATTAACAGAGGTTTCCGTGATATGACTGATAAATGTTGTAAAGTGTTCAATATACGATAGAGCTACATAAACCCACATAGCTGTGAAGAACTCCACAA
>NC_087220.1:18778913-18788913 GCF_015104395.2 Macrobrachium nipponense | reverse complement strand
GACGATAATGTCCAGAAAAGAAAACAGTATTCCAGTAATGGTAGAACTAAGGAGCGAAGTTGTGTAACCACATGACATCCTCGCACTTACCTCTGTTGATACTGGAACCTCCGGGAATTATTCTGGTAGCATTAAACATTGTCTGTTTCTATACAGAGGGAAAAAGATCTGAAGCTGGTGACATACATACCAACGACTATCTAGGAAACATTATGAATTTTCCTGGTATCATTAGTTTTTGTACTTTTAGAAAAAGGACAAAGGCTCTGAGGTACGTGACCTTAACACATCAAGCAAGCCTTGAGAATGCTTATGTTGGTATTAAACTTCTGATGCTTTTAAATACCGTTGAAAAGAAAATTTAGGAATGCCACGAATACATGCCAAATATTTCATTCCTACTTCATCAAGCGCAGGGTTATCTATACAAAGCAAATCTCTGTTTGAGAAGACGAAGTTACATTTTCAGCCCAACAATGAAGTCTTAGTTTTGCTGAAGCTCTGTCGATGGAACCCTAGGAGACATTTCCATTTACTTAAACAGTTTCCCACTACTCTGCCCGTTTTCTTCAAACTTAATAGGCAAATGGCCGAAAATATTGCGGTTTTGAGGAAACGGCTTCCGGAAATCTTTTGTAACATTAGTTCGTTGAAAATAATATATCGGCTCGGGCTACGCGGTTTGTGGGCTACTGATTACTCTCTCTCTTCTCTATCTCTCTCTCTCTCTTCTCTCTCTCTCTCTATCTCTCTCTCTCTCTCTCTCTCTCTCTCTCTCTCTAACGAATATATTTCAAGGGATTTTCATTTCTTAGCGTTGAATAAAATTACTGTTGTTGGTAAAATACTCGTTTTGTGTTACCTGTTACTTTACTCCTATTGTAAAATATTTCCATTATTTTCGTTCATGTTTTCTAAAAATCATTCTGATAAAATCGACGGGAATTACCCTTTGAAAAGTTTAACGCCAGGGGAAAAGTAGATCATGCTCTCCTGAATGAGGCCTGAACTTATGACCTAATCTTATCCTTCAGGTGAGATATTGAAGTAGATGACCGGAAGTTTCTGTCCACGTGGAGCAAAGAAAACAAAAGGGGTAATTTTTCCCGGAACACACGAGGTGTGAATCCAGAATCCACAGCTGCTTCAATGCAAGTCTGTAACAAGAGCGATTGGGAGTTGATTAGGCTGCGTAGAACACGTGGTCTACGATCTAGGATAAGATGTATGAAGGGTATCTAACAACTAGTTCTTACAAAGAAATGAGTTACGTTACTTATCACTGAGAAACACTCTTGCTGAGTGCCCACCAACAGTCAAAGGAACAAAAGGCGATTAAAGGATGAATTCCTTAAAGGAAATGGTGTGCGAGAGAGACGGGTGAATTCGCCAGTATTTCTATTATAAACGAAACTGAAAAAGAAAAAATTCGTATGGGCACCATCCCAAGATCCCTGAAAAGAAACCTGGAAAAAGTGGATGCCAAAGTAGTTCCAGGACTCATTCAAAAGAGTGTGCAATTAGGAACAGCGCATACAGTGAGAAACGTGATGGGAAGCCTGGGATAGAAAAATATAATTGATAATAATAATACATTCCAGCACAGACTAAGTCTAACAGTAATAATTATAAATAAAATGATACATGAAATGCAGAGGAACGGAATATTTTTTGGTGGAAAATTAAAATAAACTTGATTTTACAACTATTTGCTTGCCGCCACTCCCTCCCCGCCCTCTCCCACCCGTTATAAATTGCTTCTATAATTACAAAGTTTCTAGAGTGTTTTCTGTAAAGAAATAGGAGACAAGCATTTCTCAAAAAATTAAGAAGGATATGTCAGGATTTCAAATTTGTCAAATCACCATTCAGTCGTGCCTAAAATAAAAGGTTATAAAAGGAGAAAAAAGAAGTTGTAGAAACAAATGAATAAAGATTTATAAATAAGCCAATGGACGTTGAAATAAAAGATGCAAAAGAAAATATGCTGGATTGGGAAATGTCGTCCAATGCCAGCAAGGTTGACTTAATGCTGAAGAGTCGTTCATTTCGACGAATCGAAGGGAGACAATTCTGAAACTGAGGAAAGGACTGATGTCAAATTAGCGAATAATTGTAACCGTGATTAGAAGTCCAAGGGGAAAATAAAGGGTCGAAGATTGAAATGAAAATACCAGTGATGCTATAAACGGCTAGCTGTAATACATCACTTACGAGTAATTGCATTTTTGGAGAAGGATCAAAAGTATCACGCAAGACACCAAACGTCTGTCTAAAGAGGCTTTAGGAACGCGACCCTCCGTCATCGAAATTCTCTTAAAATGGTTTTATGCATTTGCCGAAAGAAAGCAGCCATTGACCGAAATCCTCCTTTCACGCCTCTTCGATCCCATCTCCGAAATCACGAAAGCTTCAGCCAAAAGGATTTTTCAAAAGACAGCAGAGAGATCGCTCCCCATTTTGCGAAATTCTCCAGCCATCGCCTCCTTTTACTTATTTCAAAGGCTGACGTGAAGAATCGCCTCGTTAATAAGCAGGGGGAGAAAGCTGAATGGGAAAAGAAGAAAAGAGAGGGAGTGCGTAGATATCGGTGTGTAAGTATTTTCTGCACCTCATACCATCATATACTTTAAAAATACTGATATGTTTTCCGTGGTGGAATGTTAGCGTACTGAGCTCATTCCATCTGTATAATTATAGTTTCCACCCGGTCTGCAACGAAACCCCGGTAGATGTGTAATACACAATGATAGGAGTTCAAAGTACCCCGTCATTCCATTCGCTAATTAATAGTTTCCGAAATATGATTGATAAATGTTCAAAGTTGACCAATATTCGATAGAGCTATATAACCCATACAGATGTGAAGAGCTCCATAAAACAACATTTTGAACCCCAATGCCACTGGTCGTAAACCAAAATGTACTTACTGATAATTTTCTAAGTCTCAACTTCATTTTACCATTCCCGGTCTGAAATCGCTCTTGTTCGTGCGTTTGTACGTGTTCGTAGAAGACCGTTAAGCTTAAGTTCCGCCCACGCATTTGAATCAGCCAAATAAATGCTATTTTTTCCAATTAGCGCGTTTTTTTTAAGTCCTTCCCAGACTCTCGAATTTCCCCGATAAATTTCAATGATTTCCGATGACAAGATACTGTTAGCAATAAATGATATCACATGACTTTTTTTTAGCCAATTATACTTCGTTACCATGGGGTTTATTTCAAATTTCAAATTAGTTAGTTGTGCGCCTCAAGAATGGAAAGGCATCAGTTGTGCGATCCGTGCAACATAACGTATTTTCGTGCCTTCAAAGACTTTTTTGAAGAGGACGAGAAGTCGGTGGACTTTTTCAGCAGACGTGGCGTTCTACCCAACTACAAGGGTACCGTTTTAGAAAGCACAGACCTTCCTGCGTGGCAAATATTGTGCTTTGCTAATCACTGGCGCCGGAAGTTTGGGGACCACTCCTCTATTTAAATTCTTTGCACTGGTCACCAAATAAATCTGTTGATTAGCGCAAGGTGACCAGTGCATGGATTGGCTAGAAAATCAGCCCATGATGATAAATTTTTTGTTAGAGCATAAGAATGGTAAGAATGGTAGCAGAAGAGATTTGAGGCAATTATGGCTGTTCGGCGGGGAGAAGCGTCACAATGGAGACAATTTTATTATAATAACGGTAATTGAGGGCAAGAAAATTCTTGGCAGGAGTGGGAAGACCGTTATACCCATCATAAAAAATTCATTTGTCCCGTGGGTCTTTGGTAATATCTAAGGGTTGGGAGGCCTACGGGAGTTTAGGCAATGAAGGCTACACTTGTGGACCAGACAGACAGGACAATTTACACCTGGAAGTTCATCAAGAGACTTTGGAAAGACGTAAAGGACAGAATACCATGTACAGTATTTCTCCAGGTACCTGTTCCTACGGAAATTAAAAAAAATGGAGGAGAGGCTCCTTGAACTATTCAAACCTGCTGCAACCTTGTATCCGCCACAATCTGAAGGTCTCCTATCGTCATTAACAGTGAAGACACCGATTCTGACGAATGTGACACCTTCGGTGAACCTGTGCCTGGCCCTTCACACTATTAAGGTATTTTTAAAAAGCTCTTACCAAATTACGATTTATAAGGCAAGACAATAGGCAATCCATCCCACCGCCAACGCCCACCTCGATAGCTTAACACTGCCAAAATTGTAACCATTAAACCAAATTACGATTTAGGTATAAGGTAAGACAATAGCAACTCCCCCAACCCCTCGATAGCTAAAACGGCAAAATTGTAACCAGAAACCAAATTACACCTTATAATGAAAAGGAGTCTCATATATACTTTACACCCTGGCTGCCTCTCAAGCTACTCACGATATTTTTCTTGCTTGTTTTGATGCCCTTTTTATGTTTCATACCATTAATGTTTTCGGAAATGCTTAGTTTTCGACTTCGATTAAAGTTGAAGGTTATTTTTCGGAAGAATCCAGCCAACAATTTTAGCCTTTTTTCTGTTACTTTTCTTGCTGTTTTGTTGTTTTGTGATTTTATCTTCCACGTATTACTCGTTTTCTGTTAATACCTTCCTCACATTGCTCATTTTTTTTACTAACTTCCTCACATCGCTCGTTTGCTTTGTACCCCGCTCGCAACTCATATTCCTAAATTGTTGGTTTATGTGAGGTAGTGGTAATCGGAAGACAATAGTTTTGCGGAAGATAATGCCATCAGAGCACAACAAAATAAGAAGAAAACGAACAGATTTTTTTATGCAAAACTGGCTTGTTGGAGTCTCCCAAATAATTACCTTCGACTTTAATCAAAGTCGAAAGCAATGTATTTCCGAAAACAATAATTGTATGAAACATGCAAAGGTCATGGAAATAAGCAAGAACAATATCTTGTGTAGCCTGAGGGGCAATTTGGGCGTCAAGTATAAATTGACCATATAATCCAGTATGCCACTGTTAGTCCAGTTGTGAGTCCACTGCAGTGGATTGCAGTAGGGATGGAAAGTGAATGAGACAGAGATAAAAGCAAAAATGAAAACTCTTCGAGTAACTTTATTATTTGACGAAACATATATAATCAAAAAATGACGGCCGCGGGTTATACCTTACCCCATCAGGTAAGATTTAGCTAAAATAATTTTCATAAATACTCTCTCTCGCTGTCACTTTGGGATACTGCTTAAATGATACAAATGGTAACATAATCGATCAATAAAATAAGAAACAGAATGTGAAATTCTTGTTCCCATAGGATAGCAGGTGCTGAAACAAATCCATGACAATGGAAAAGTAAAACAACATCGCTGCAAGCAGAGTCACAATCTTTGTGATTATTCTCACTACGAGGTATGGATTCTTGCTTTGGCACTTTCACATTCCTTTTTTCTTCATCACCCCTTTCCATATAATTTTTGAAATAAAATGCTCCCTGTTGAATTTTGTGATTTATTTCTGTAACAGTTCAGATAAGTTCTTTTGTTTTTTTGCTATTCATTGCTAATTCTTCGACAATACTTCAATGAGAAGATTTGTATTTTCCAAGATATGTGAATATTGTTATCCTTTTCTTAACACATTTCATATTGCTGCTATGCAGTGAAAGAGCTCAGGTAGAGGCTGGTCATGGTGTTGAAAATCTTCAGTTTAGCTTGAAGGAGTTTTTCACAGAATCACTAATATCGTGTTGGGCCCTGCCCAATTATCAGTGCCAGCACACAGCGCCATCTCTCTCCTGGAGACCTCGCATGTTACTAAAACTCACAGCCAGTGCCAGAGCATCCCAAAGATTTCATTACAGGAAACTGCAATCGGTCCTCCCGCCCCCCTCCTCTTTGCTTTGCTTGGCTCTGCCACCAGTGCCGGACAGGGAGCTACCCAAAGTTCAGTACGGTAAACTCTGGATTCCCCTGACCTCAGCGGACGCTCATCCCGCGATACAACCTCGCGGCCTGTGTCTGAGCCTTCCATGCCAACAACACTCCCTTCTTTGCCAGTTCAGCCCTACAAAGCAGAGGTCCTGATGTGGCTCTCTTCCATACCTCACTGGTCACAGAGCTTAAGGATTTGCGCCAGCAGGCAGTTGACAGATATACTCAACTTTCCCCTGCTCCAGTCGTTGAAGCAGCCGGAGAAGGCGGCACTCCAGCTCTCTCTACAGTACTATCAAATCATCAATCCAGGAGAGGCCCAAGGGAGAGAGGTAAACGTCATAGGACGCCCAGGTAGCCTACAAATGCCACCAAGTTCTCACAGCACTGGTGCCAGCCTGGCACTGTAACCCCACTTTATCTGAGTTATTTGATACTGCAATCCAGAGCTGGATGCAAAGTTACTCCCTATCTCTAGCTCTTTACAAAATGTAAATAATTTCCTTTCTTGTACTTTGTGGTACCTATCCAAGTTAAAACACGTGTAATGCAATGGAGCTTAGACATGCAAGATTTTAACTGGAAAATAGAATATATTCAGGGAACTGAGAATAAGATGGAAGATGTGCTATCACTCCACTAACGCTCGTGCCATCCATTTTGCTTGAGAGTTTATATTTCATTTTCCGAACACTTGAGTGTGTACTTTCCAGAGGTAACAACTAAATATATCACTTTAGTAAATTTTGTTGCTTATAATTGTTCCAAAGAACTTATAATCAACTTAGCTAAGATACCTCTAAAACTTTATTACCCTTACTAATTGTGCTTTATCTTCATTTTGCACTGTTTCCAGTTGTAGCAACTTGTGTATGGGTCAGCACAAGTACTATGTGAACATCAGCCATTGACTGTCTGATCGATTTAGCTAGGTCTAATCTTTTAACGAGCAATATATACATTAACATTAACATGAAACCCGTAAATTCTTATATTTGAGGGTCAAGTTTGTAATCTGGAAAATGTTTTCTAAATGTTCACGCCCAAAAGAGGTGTGTAACAACTTCGTTTGAGGGACGGTGTCACAAACATCCTTTTGAAATTTTTAATAGACGGTTTTTGCATCGAAAACATTCCAAGTTAACATAAAGTAACATAGAGTAAGATACCAAAGATGAACGAGATGTTTTCGATTTAACATTTCCCCTTTATCCTTTATGGACTTCCAGGTGTTAAATGAGAAGGATATTAGCCACTTGCATAAAAGTAGTTTTAGTGCCCTGTCCGAAGGACCCTTTTGGGAAGTGTATGCTTTGAGTCACAACCTGCCAGAGTACAAAACATAATTAATACACCTTGGCTAAGACGATCATTATTCCTTGGCAGGAATCTGGAATCCTCTAAGTGTGCTTCATCCCCCTCAAACTATTACTTGAAATCCATACCACTCAAATAAATTACAAAGCTAAAGTGGCACTCAACAGAGTGCAGACAACAAGGGAGTGTCAGCAGTGGTGTCACTCAGGGTCTGGACTGATGTGGCACTCAACGGAGTGCAAATAACAGAGAGATTGGTTGGGGACTCAGCGAAGGTGGCATTCGAAGGGTGGAGGGTCAGCAATGGTGATCCTCGTAGGTGGGCTGAAGTTTCCCTCAATACTGCGGAGGTAGGTAGGAAGAAGATGGTCCCAAGTGGCACTGAAAAGTGCAGAAGTAGTAACTGGCACTCTCAGTAGTAAACAAGAGTTAAGGCTTCCAGGTGGTGCTCAAAAGTGTGTAGCAACGCAGGTAGATGTATACAACCCAAGAGTGTACATACGGATGGGATGGGTTCCAAAACGGGAACAAGCAATGTTTTCCAAAAACTGAAAGGGGCAGAAACGAGGATCTTTCGCGACTCTGAAAGGGGTGTTGCTAAGGAATGGTTACACACAGCGTGTGCCTTAGATTTCTAATGGAAATCTACAAATCCTGGCTGACAGTCTTTGTGCTTGAGGCTGCGACAAAACAAATGTTTGTATATGTTCAATGGATTAAAGCACAAATTAAAAGAAGATAGAACTTTTTTTCGAAAGTAAGAGGGAGAGCTTCGCTAAATCCGAAGTAATTTACTGAATTCCTAAAACATAACAAATAGGAGCATCCTTGCTAATTGTCGGGCTGTAAATACCTGTACACTGGGTATTGAAATTGAACGGCACGTTCCTGTGTGTGTGTTTTTTTTTTTTTTTTTTTTTTTTTTTTTTTTTTACTTTAGACAGCACTTATGGCGCAAGATGCAGACTACAGGTTTACAAACGTGGTACTACTACGACCGAGAAAATACATTTATTTATAAACAGCTGCAAGCGCTAGCTTTCGTACCACCTGCTGATGTAGCTGTTTTGTTTGAACAATTTCTTCAATCTTTAGATACGCAAACAGATAAAATTTTGGAGGACTTCCTGTCTTATTTTTAGTGTACTTGGGTAGGAATCATGCAACGTGGTAGGCATCGACACCCATTATTTGACATTCCTTTATGGTCTTGCCACTACAGAGTTCACAATGACATCACGGAAAAAAAAACTCCGGTAAAGAGTGGCATTACGCATTCATTAGAAGAGCCAATGGCCATCACCCTAACCTATCCAAATTAATCCAGAAGCTTAGGGATGAACAGTCAAGCACCGAAATGATAATATAACAGGTATTATTAGGGGTTGATGTGGCAAGGCAAAACACAATGTTGAAGATAGGTTGCAATTTTTATGGACCTGTGCACATAATTGTATGTAAGAGTTTTTACAAGGCTGTTCCTATCTTTTTTTATAAATGAGTTGTTGATTTAATTTTCAAGGGATTTTAAAAGGTTGTTTTAAATTTCTCATAAATAAAACGTTTTTCTTTTCTATTCTACAAAAAAATAATCCATCATATGACGAATGGGATATATGCTTCTCGGACTTTTCTATTGTAGAACGTATGATTTTTGTTGATAGGCTGTTTTAAAATCAGTTTCCTGTGCTGCCTGCCATTACATTGTTTGCGCATGTTATGAAGGCATTCTCTACAATCAGTATAGCCATTTTGTTTGCGTTCCTGTACACAAAACACTCATATTCTCCAAACAGCACTTGGCAACTGGCGACGTCTGATTATAGTGCCATATGTTTTGTATGTGTTGTTTGCTTCGTTTTTTACGTGATTTGCAGCTTTCGCCGAAGTAACGCCCTTTGCAGTCTAGACAAGTTGCCATATATAACACCCCCAACCCCTCTTGATTCTTCCCCCTCTACCAACTTTTTGTTTCAAATAATCTTATTCCTAACGGTGTTTTTATAACTGCCTATCAATTTGAAATTATCTAGCTATCTGTTTATGGTGTAATGGTGTTGTCCAGGACTGTAATTATTTACTTCTCTTTCAAATTTTTATTTCTATCTTTTCCCTCTCCCCAAAATAGTTTTTCCTTGCCTTACTGTGTGCCCGTTCCCACCAGTAATTAGGATATCTTAATCTCTTAAAACTTTCCCTAAGGGATTTTACCTTTATCCAAGAAATCGGGACTGCAAATATTATAAGTCCCAAATGGCAAACCTTGTCATTACCCCTATTCTAATTTCTTTTCTATGAATAGGAAACATATGTATATGTATGAATTAGTGTGTGCGTCTTCTGCCTGTGTATCTTGAATTCTAAACTTTCTCCTTCCGGTAACCTGTTCAACTCAGACTTGAAAAAAACAGTTACTGAATAAGTTTTTTACCAGTGTTTTCACAATTGATGACACAAATTCAATACCAGAACCTGCTATTAAATATGAAAGATGGGATTAATTCAAAAGAAATTAAAGAGCTAAAAGAGGTGATAGTTCCTCACCTATATAAACTCAACAGAAAAAGTGCAGAACAAAGAAAGGCACCAAAAGGATACACACTAGGTAATGTGCCCCCAGTTTACAAAAAAGGTCCAAGAGGAGAGCCAGGAAATTACAGACCAATCTGTCTAATGTCGGTTATTTGTAAGATTTTTTTAGTCCATAATTGCAGGTCATCGATAGAAACAACTTGTTAAATAGCCAACACGGTTTCAGACAAATCACATCCTGCCTATCAAACCTCTAGGAGTTTGTTCATAACATG
>NC_087220.1:18758913-18773913 GCF_015104395.2 Macrobrachium nipponense | reverse complement strand
ATTTTCCCACTACTATGCAGGTTTTCTTTAAACTTAAGGCAAATGCTGAAAATGTTGCAGGTTTGAAGAAACGGCTTCCGGAAATCTTTTGTAGCATTACATTGTTGAAAACAATATCCTAAATTATTTAGTAAAATTACCCAATAGGCAACGCTGTAGCGGTACAGATTAATATTAGTTATTATAGGGTCCCCCACCTCTCTTTCTCTTTCACGCTCCCTTTCTCTCTCTCTTAAGAGTATATTTCAAGGAATTTTCATATCTTAACGTCAAATAAAATTATTGTTGTTGGTACAATATGCGTTTTTTGTTGCCTGTTATTTTATTCCGATTATAAGATATTCTAATTCTTTTCGTTCATGTTTTCTAAAAGTCATTCTAATAAATAACGACGGGAATTTTTGAAAAGTTTTGCTCCCAGGGAAACACAAATCATGCTTATCTGAATGAATCTTGAATTTATGACCTAATTTTTCTCCCTCAGAACTCTTCGTCTATCATTCCTGATTGCACTGTTCAGTTTATCTACTTTCATGCACTGCTAAAACACAATGACTGCGCAGTGCATGATGTTTACAAAACGAAATGCAATATCACAACTGAAAGTAGGTTCGTGCTCGTATGTGAATTCTATTTTGACTCAGATTTAAGCTAGGCTTTTTGAGAGCCAAGAGAGAAACCGAGGAGAGGCATTCTGAAATATGAAGGCATTATCGCCCATCGCTATGAGTGGGAAGAAAATTGCGGATAATTTGCTTTCCCCGTCTTTCTCTCTCTTAATAAAGGAATGTTAGCTTCTGTTTACATCCATGAATGGCCATATTACGAAAATGTCTTGTAAAGCGAGGGACCCTACAATATTAAATACTTCAGCTCAGGAATATGAATATTCCTTAAAAAAAAAAAAAAAAAAAAAAAAAAAAAAAAAAAAAAAAAAATATATATATATATATATATATATATATATATATATATATATATATATATATATATATATATATATATATATATATATATATATATATATATATGAGAGAGGAGAGAGAGAGAGAGAGAGAGAGAGTCTATGATAACTGATATCACTGAAGTAATTAGTACAGCTACAAAGTAGCGGAAGGCATAAAAACTTACTAAATAATTCCGGAAATAATGTTCAGCAATGAAATGCTACAAGAGGTAACAGGGTAGCTATTGCTTAAAAATGTCAATATTTTTAGCAATGTTCTCAAATCCATTTTCAGATTTTTATTTGGGTCTGCATTTTATATATATATATATATATATATATATATATATATATATATATATATATATATATATATATATATATATATATATATATATATACGTATATACCTCACTGTCAAAGTCATTGTCAGATCAACTTCATATTATCCTCAACAGTTGTGTACTCCCTTGTACAACCATATGGAAAATTATGGATGGGGGGCTACTTCATTTGTTAAACACTAGGTTTTAGCTTAATCGATTGTATTCACACTCTTAATTTCAATAGAAATGTAGGAATGCACCATATGGATTCAAGGAGGACGTAAGGATACTGTAACACATTAGTTAGATATTGATGTAAATGAACAAGCAACTGGAGGTTTCTGGGTACGTGGAGGAAAGAAAACAATAAGGGGATTTTTTTTTTCACCGGAGCACACGAGGTGAGAATCCAGAATCCACAGCTACTCCATGCAAGCATGTAACAAGAGCGGTTGGGAATTGATTAGGATGCGTAAGGCTTGTGGTCTAGGATCTAGGGGGAGATTATATGAAGATTATCTGACAACTCGTTCTTAAAAAGAAATGAGTTACTTTACTTATCACTTGCAACGAAATGAGTTATGTCTCTTATCACTGAGAAACAGTCATGCTGACGGCCCACAGCACTTTACAATTGTAACATAATACAGGAATCACTTAAGAAGTATGAAAGGAAGATAAGTCACAGACTGGAGATAGAACTGACTGCCTATAAACTTAAAATTTGCACATTAGAGTCTGTAGGAGTATGGAGTTGTCTTCATTAGGGGCGCCGGTCAGGGAAGGGTATGTGAAATCACAACCAAGGTCTTGGTTAGCAAACAGCCACTGTCTCAAAGGGAAGTAAGGCAGTGGAGCGTGAAAGAAGCACTAAGGACGTCTGTTTGGTGCTCGCCCCTTTTATAACCTCGGAGAGGGTTCGCCAACTTCCTGGCAGATGGCGTTTCCTATCTCCTGGTGCCTTTTTGCACCGAGGTCGTACTAGGTGACCATGCTGTCTGGGCTTCTAAATATGGTACAGTCCAACTCTCTCTCTTCCTCCCTTCCTCCTCGTCTGTCTTGACAGTAAGAACTCGTAATTAAACTACATTTTATTGCATATCACAGTAATGGCAAACATTTTTGTCAGTTATTTCATATGAAAAAAAAGAATTGAGATACATGCAAACTGACTTTCGAGCGCGGTCCAGGAACGAATTATACTCGTATCTCAAGGTATCACTATATATTATACATATATATATATATATATATATATATATATATATATATATATATATATATATATATATATATATATATATATATATATATATATATATATATATATATATATATATATATATATGAATAATTATCACATGACTGTGATTCATACATATCATTCGAGCTACAAATGTCCTTTAATATCTAATTCGCTCTACCTTGGAATTGATATATTTTCATATATGTACCGAAGATGAATATTTAGTTGATAATAATTTTGTCCCCTCATGGGATCGAACCACCGTCCAGTGGACGGAAATGAAATCAGGACGGACAGTATTGTTATCAAGTCGGCCAACAGATATATATGAATCACGGTAATGTGATAATTATTCATAACAAGGCTACGTGGGTCAAACGTTCGAATTGGCTACCATGGTAGAGGGGGTTTCATATTGATTCTAATTACGAAAACAACGAGTTCGACGGTGATTTGTAAGGCCAGAATCGAAATAAAATTATAGCCTCTCTGTTGGCCAACTTAATAACGTCACAGTCCGTCCTGATTTCGTTCCCATCCACTGGACAGGGGTTCGATCCCATGAGGGGACGAAATTATTAATAACTAAAAATTCCCCTTCGGTACATATATGAAAATATATCAATTCCGAGGTAGAGGGAATTAGATATTAAGGGACATTTTTAGCTCGAATTATATATATATATGAGGTTGTAATCCACAGGAGAAGAGAAAAGCTGAAATTCCTTTTAGCTCTCGATAAGGGCCACTGGAGGGCGAAACTGTTGAGCTGAAAGGAATTTCAGCTTTTCTTTTCCCCACGTGGACAACACCCTCATATATCTATCTTCGTGAAAAAAGGAAGACTAAAACACACACACACACACACACACACACACACACATATATATATATATATATATATATATATATATATATTATATATATATATATATATATATATATATATATATATATATCAAGAGCCAGCAGGAAAAATGAAGGTCAGCAGTACCTAGCGCCTTCATGTATTCTTGATACACCTCATCAGTGTATAATATATATATTGTATCCTGGTGAGGTGTACCAAGAACACACCAAAGTGCTAGGTAATGCTGCTTTTCATTTTTCCTGCTGGCTCTTGATATACAATCTTCAAGTGTTTGCTTCATACTATAATGGGCGTAATGTCTGTCTGTCTGTCATTCAATCACGGCCAAACAGCTGGTCAGACGGGCATGAAACTTGGCAGGGTTATTGTGGGGACCCCTAAGATGGTTTGTAATGGGGTTTCATCCAACCTACCCCTCTCCTTTGTAGGGGGTGGGGGTGAGAAGGGATTCCATGAAATGGAGCTGTTTCTGGCCGTGAAACGAGGCTGGTTATTCCCGTAGACTTAGTTACTTTACGATTATTCATACATAATTTCTGTGCAACTTCCCCAGAGAAAGTCGTGAAAATTTCAGCTCGGACACAATAGAAGATGAAAATTATCATCAATATCCGCAAGATTTTTTGAATAACTTAAATCCATCGGGACTACCAGTGCTCAAAATAACGTTAAAGAAGTACTGCCCGGTAATGTTGCTTCGGAATTTTGATCCAGCCAATGGACATTGCAACGGAACGACGTACACCGTTATGGAGCTAAACTCCCACGTCATCAAAGCAGTGATAGCAATGGCCCTCACACCGGCAAACGTCTGTTCATCCTCTGATGCCTTCGGACAACCAGTTTCCATTCCAGTTATGGCGCAGGCAGTTTCCCATCAACTTGCCCTTCTCATTCACTGCAAACAAGTTGCAGGGCCAGACTTTGGATGGTGTTGGTGTGTTTCTGCTGTCACCCATGTTCACGCATGGCCAACTGTATGTGGCGATGAGCAGAGTAACTGACTCTGCCAACTTGAAAATAAGTTGTTTGACAAACTGATAATATTGTGTACAAAGAGGTTCTGTAGTAGGTATGTATAAAAATCGCCCTTATTTTAATATTGCTGAACAAATAGTACATATAAATTTTTCCCTTCTGCACCCGTATTTTATCACCCATCGTAGATGGGTAAGTTTGCTTCATACTATAATGGGCGTAATGTCTGTCTGTATGTCTGTCTGTCTGTCATTCAATCACGGCCAAACGGCTGGTCAGATGGGCATGAAACTTGGCAGGGTTATGGTGGGGGCCCCTAAGATGGTTTGTAATGGGGTTTCATCCAACCTACCTATCTCTTTTGTAAGGGGTGGGGGTGAGATGGGATTCCCTGAAACGGAACTGTTTCTGGCCGTGAAACGAGGCTGGTTATTCCGTAGACTTAGTTACTTTACGAATTTTCATACATAATTCCTCTACAACTTCCCCGGACAAAGTCACGAATATTTCAGCTCGGACACAATAGAAGATGAAAATTATCATCAATATCCGCAAGATTTTGTGAATAACTTAATCCTTCGGGACTGCCAGTGCACAAAATAACCTTAAAGAAGTACTGCCCGGTAATGTTGCTTCGGAATTTCGATCCTGCCAATGGACATTGCAGTGGAACGAGGTACACCGTTATGGAGCTAAACTCCCACGTCATCGAAGCAGTGATAGCAACGGGCCCTCACACCGGCAAACGTCTGTTCATCCCCAGGATTCCTGAGATGCCTTCGGACAACCAATTTCCGTTCCAGTTGCGGCGCAGGCAGTTTCCCATCAACTTGCCCTTCTCATTCACTGCAAATAAGTCACAGGGCCAGACTTTGGATGGTGTTGGTGTGTTTCTGCCGTCACCCATGTTCACGCATGGCCAACTGTATGTGGCGATGAGCAGAGGAACTGACTCTGCCAACTTGAAATTCAGTTGTGAACAAACTGATAATATTGTGTGCAAAGAGGTTCTGTAGAGGTATGTATAAAAATCGCCCTTATTTTAATATTTCTGAACAAATAGTACATATAAATTTTTCACTTCAGCACCCGTATTTTATCACCCATCGTAGATGGGTAAGTTTGCTAGTATATATAATGATGATCCCCTTAACCATGTTTCTATGCCTGTCTGTAATTTGTAATTTGCCTGTGATACTATTTTTCAGTTTTTTTCCCGTCAAACTGATCACAAACTATTTTGAAATTAGATGAACAACTAAATATAGTCCTTTATCTTTTCGCTGTGATCAGAGAGGAAATTCGGGAATGCAAAAATATGTTACGCTCCAATATTCTCCATTTATACAATGATTCTCATTAGCCCTTTCTCTTTCCTTTTTGGCATTTACATTTCAGTTACAAGGAATCAAATTCCTAATGGCCAATTACACTCATCGCGGACTCTTCCTTCGGAAAGAGATATCATCATTAACAAAAAGTTTCTAAGAGGGAATATGTCAATAAAATAGAATACGAATGGAAAGGGAATATGAAGCTATTATGATAACGTTGATAATAACTGCGAAGATAATGTGGAAGGAAAACAGATGAGTTGGTAAATGATATATAATGAACACTGACAAAAAATTCAGATAAAAACCGCAATATACAGTTATATATATATATATATATATATATATATATATATATATATATATATATATATATATATATATATATATATATATATATATTATATTGTAACGGTCCTTTTCCTCCGTTACTAAAAATTAAATAACTTTCTTACCAAACTCTGTTCACAATAAGAAACTAAGTCCACAATCAGTGGAATAGCTCTCAAATATTATCAAAGTGAAAAAATTAATTCATGGGGGAAAACGAAACAAACACCACAAAAATACTTAAATTTAATACAAAAATATCTAGACAGAAGTTACTCCTGAACCTCGGAATACATATATTATTGAAAACCAATCACCCTGAATTATTTATGAAACAACACACTTACCCAATTAAGATAGGAAAAAGCAAAGATACATCCACAAAGAGAAGGGGGTTCAGACAGGAGAAGGCATACGGAAAGCAAGAATAACCTATCAAATACAAACTAAACCCTAACGGTGGTTTCCCTCCTCTTAAATACTGGAGCTGTGGCCGTGATCTCCTTAATTATATATAGGTATTTCTGTCCTCCGTAACACTGGAGTTATAGCCGTGATCTTTACAATTACTTATATGCCTCTGCGTCCAGAGACAAAAGTGAAGTGACAAAGTGATATTCCACAGGATTCACACATCAGCGATCCTACGTCCTCGAGGATGATCCTCCAAAAAACCCGGGACGTCCAAATCAAACCAGAGCCAAGGGCATCACAAAGATCGCCTAAACATTCCAAAAATATTAATCACTTATACCTTGGCTAAGTGAGAGCCCCTCGACATTTACTGAGCCGAAGGTGAGGCAGGATGAAGCGTAAATCCTTCAAGAATAATCATAAATCCAAGTAGGCGATACGTAGCAAATCCAAGTCACCAGGAGTAATAAGGCTCAGAGATCAACTGACTCCTTCAGTCCAAACAATCTCCGACACAGCCACGGTGACAGCACCCCTCGCTCACAAATATATGGAAAGACAGAATGGTCATTAGTGGCAATTACCAAACAAGACAAACCACCGGGGAGGAGGAAAACAAACTAAATGGATAACAATAAAATTCATATACATAACAAAAACCAGAATAATAAAATAGCTAAGAATAAAATATCACAACAAAGTGACACCTCCTCTCCCAAAAGAAAAAAAAATATACATATATTTTTTTTTTACAGTAAATAACATAGTATACTTAAAAAAAAAAAAAAAAAAAAAAAAAAAAAAAAAAAAAACTAAATAGTCATTAAAAAGACCCACAAGCCAAACACAAGGTTTTATACTACCCTGCAAAGAAAAAAAACAAAGGTATGAATGTAAAAATAATAAACTTACAAAACCTGATATCCAACAGGAGGGGTGGCAAAGGAACAAGGATGCAGCTCACAATGGCATCAAAATTAACAAAATATCATTAATATAATGGAAAATCTACAACACAGAAAACCTCAAAAACCATCGCCAAACACATTGTTAACCCAAGAGCTTCAAAACTCTCACACACGTATATTATTAAGAGCTACACTGCTCTAATCCGGATTCCATAGAACTGTTCATAGGCCATAATTTATTTACGCACACTCAACGTTGTTTCACTTTGTTTCAAATCGCTCATTGCAACAATGTTCAGCGAACAATAGTCCTGTCTATATCAAAGTGACAACACACTATTTCACTATAAAAGTGTCCTACCGAATACATATACTAACACTGGACAACACAGAGAAGACCAACACAGTTTTCCCCTGCGCAATCCCAACACACAAAATTTCGTGAAGCGTAATTATGCCTGAAAACCAAGAATGCCCGGATTAGTAGCTGTCCGCTAACAATGTAGATTCTCCGATTAATATCATAATCACCAAATTAATCACCTCACCGTATTATACCATGCGTCAAAGACCAACAAATACCAACATCATTGTATACCACACTTTTCAGTAACAATTTTTACGATATTACACATTTGTATCCTATAACACTCAATTCCATCACACATTATAAGCACTTCAACCTTGCACTTTCTATCTTCACCTATGGCCTTAATTAGTCTTAATTTTATAACCCTAGGCATTTACAGAACTCCTGTAAAGGACAATATAATTAATACATATATGTTACACACTCCTCTACTTTTACAATACAAACCTAAGCACCTACTTCAACAGTACACACACCGTAACCAGAACGATACAGATACTACCTTAATATCCGCATAGCCCTCTGCAAGAATCCTTCCCTACTCAACGCTGCGAGAGAGAGCATCGGCCACAACGTTGTCTTTTCCCGGGACATGAGTGAATTCTAGATTCCATTCCTGCAACATGAGGCTCCAACGCATCAGACGTTGGTTTTTATTTTTGTATCTGTTGATGAAGGTCAAAGGGTTATGGTCAGTCATAATCTTTATAGGAGTTCCTGTGGAAGAAAGATAGATGGAAAAATTATTAATAGCCAGAATGAGTGCGAGTGTCTCCTTCTCGACCGTCGAATACTTTCGTTGAGCAGAATTCAATTTCTTCGAAAAGAACGCGACCGGGTGAGAAACGCCTTGCTCGTCGTTCTGTAGTAAGACCGCTCCGACACCGACATCACTTGCGTCAGTGGCAAGCGAAAAAGGCAGGTCGAAATCCGGAGCCCTTAAAACGGGGAAACTAAGAAGCACACCTTTTAAACACTCAAATGCCCTTTGCGTTTCAGGAGTCCAATTAAAAGGAACAGTTTTCTTCAACAAATTAGTGAGAGGATCAGCGATGTCAGAAAAATTCCTTACAAATTTACGATAATAACCAACTAGACCCAGGAATTTTCTGACATCCTTTCGACACTTTGGAATGGAAATGTTCTCAATGGCTTCTACATTGGCTTGTTTAGGCGCCACCTTACCGTCACCAACCTCATGACCTAAATAGCTTACCTTCGCTTTGGCAAATTCACTTTTTTTCAAATTAATTACCAATCCGGCCTTTTTTAAGACCTCAAATAAAGCCTGAATACGTTTTAGATGCGTTTCCCAGTCATCGCTATAAATTACGATATCATCAATATACACAACGCAACCTTCCAAACCATAAACCAGTGTGTTCATTAAACGTTGAAACGTAGCCGCAGCGTTCTTCATGCCGAACGGCATTACACGGCATTGAAATAACCCTTGTGGAGTCACAAAAGCAGACAAGGCCCTGGCTCGTTTTGATAAAGGAACTTGCCAATACCCTTTTAGCAAGTCAAATTTACTAATAAACTTTGATTTTCCCATGCGATCAATACAATCCTCAATACGAGGCAAGGGATAACAATCGGTCTGCGTGACTTCATTAACTTTCCTATAGTCAAAACACAAACGAAAATCACCATCAGGTTTTTTCACTAACACTACCGGAGAGGACCATGGGCTTTTACTGGGCTCTATTAAACCATGCTTTAACATATAGTCAACTTCTTTGGCTACTACCTTAGTTTTAAAGGGGTTTAACCTATAAGGGGACTGCTTTATTGGTGTGGCATTCCCAACGTCCACGTCATGTTCCAAAATAGACGTACGACCCGGTACCTCTGAAAACAATTCTTTGTAACCCATAACCAATTTTCTTAAAGACCTTCGTTTCTCGCTACTGAGATGAGAGACCGAACCATCAAAATTCTCCAAATAATTCTTATTACTCGACATGCAAATTTCATTATCACAATTATCATCTGAAAAGGAATAAAGATTATTATTATTTGAAACATCGTCCGTAATAGTGGCTATTGGAATAACTTTCTCTCTTCCCTTATATGCTTTTAACATGTTCACATGACACAATTGGAAAGGCTTCCTTCTTTCCGGAGTTTCAACCAAATAATTTACCTCACTAACTTTCTTCAAAATTTTCCATGGTCCAGAGAAGGAAGCTTTCAAAGAATTACCCGGCAACGGCAAAAGTACCAAAACCCTATCGCCTACTGCGAAATTACGCACTTTAGCCTTTCTATCAAAAAAGTATTTCATCCTTTTTTGACTACACAATAAATTTTCTCGGGCAAATTTCCAAGCCTTCGACAATTTGTCACCCAAGTTTGTCACATAATCCAACAAACTGATGTCGGGGATGTCACCTTCCCACGATTCCCTTACCACATCAAGAGGACCACGCACACAATGTCCAAAGACCAAATCAAAAGGTGACAAACCTAAGGACTGACTTGGAGCTGACCGAAAAGCAAATAATAAATAAGGCAATTCCTTGTCCCAGTCGGATCCATGAGTTAAACAATATTTCTTTATCATTGACTTCAGGGTCTGATGGAATCTCTCAAGGGCACCCTGACTTTCTGGATGATATGGGGAAGAAGTCACATGTCTAATGCCCAATTCATTCATCTTACCTTTGAAATATTTACTAACAAAATTAGTTCCACAGTCTGACTGAACGACCTTGGGCATCCCAAACCTAGTAAAAAATTGGTTAGTACTTCTACAATTTTTTCACTCTTAATTGTACGGAGGGGAATAGCTTCAGGATAACGAGACATTTTATCCATTATAGTGAAAATATACTCATTCCCACTACGAGTCCTCGGTAACGGACCAACAACATCGATAATTACCTCTTTGAAAGGCTCGGAAACCACAGGGATGGGGCACAAAGGAGCTTTAGGAACAGGTTGATTCGGCTTACCGACTTTTTGGCACACATCGCAACTATTAACAAACTTCTTAACGTCTGCTTTCAACTTGGGCCAGAAATAGTTCGCGAAGAGTTTGCTGGTCGTCTTATAAACACCAAAATGCCCAGCCAAACCACTTTCATGAGCCAAAACGACATCAAAGCATTTCTGTAAATATAAGGAACCATTATTTGTCTTAATATTTCATGTTCCGAGTTACCAACCTCCATCGGTCTACTCACCCTATACAAAATATTCTTAATAATTCTAAATTTAGGTACAGTCAAGTCCGACTCTTCGCCTGACTCTATGGGTAGGTCGCGAAATTCATTTTTCTGGGCTTTAACAAGCTCTTCCACAGTCCAATTCGGATGATCCCTCAAAATATTAATATCTCCTACAATATTACTACTACGTTCCAAACCTACTCAAATCTACATCAGTTGCAACGTCAACAACTCTAGCACTAGAACGCGTAACTACTGCTACTTCTGGATTGATCAAAATTGGACAAGTCTTATTCTTAAAAGCCACGTCATTCCCCAAAACAATATCAACCTCTTTGACAGGAAACTTATTTACTACTGCCAATTTCAAAATTCCTGAAAAAGAAGGACATTTCAAATGAAAATTTCCAATGGGGTAAGACTCGACTGAATCAGGAAAACCAGACAGCAAAACAAACTCTTTATAATCAAAGCCAAAATCTTTTAGGTAACGCATCCCGTAAGATCAAGGACTGGGCCGCCCCAGTATCCCGCAAAATCCTTACTTCCTTTTCAATGGGTGAATTGACCGACGACACTTTCCCACTAGACAGATACCTCTCAAAACAGTCTGATAGTCATTGGTCACTTGGTCTGGTCGGGACAGGATCGCTTTCTTTTCTACCGACTCCCATCACCGGTCTTCCTCTAGCCTGCAATGATTTTTTGAAAGCAAAGCAAGAACTTTTCAAATGCCCTTTCTTATTACAATAAAAACACGTTACCTTCTTTTTCCACTCTGGATCATGGGAACCATAACCTCTCTTATCATTATAAGCAGAGAAACTTTTATCACTATTAACAGGTTCCTGTGCCCTGAATTGATTCTTATTATTATGATTAGGCCGTATAAACGTCTTACTCTTATTATAACCACCTCGACCTGTCCTATCCCATTTCGGTTCTACACGTGTCCCTGATGCTCCTAACTCACTCTTGTGTGACAAATAATATTCATCGCTAGCAATAGCGGCTTCCTGTAAAGTGTCAATTTTCAGTTCCTCAAGGTGAACTTTTAACTTATCTGATACACACCTCTTGAATTCTTCTACAAATAACAATTCTTTTAATTTTTCCATGTCATCCACCTCTTTCGATTTAAACCAGTCTTCGGCAAATTGTCTTTTCCCCTCGCGAACTCTACAAAGGTTTGGTCACTACCCTTCTGCAAATTTCTGAACCTTTGCCTGTAGGCTTCCGGAACCAGCTCGTATGCTTTCAACACGATAGCCTTAACATTTTCGTAATCTGATGACAAAGTTTCATCCAAAGTTACATAAACCTTTTGAGCCCTTCCTACAAGTTTACTCTGTATGAGAGTGGTCCAGTATTCCTGGGGCCACTGCAATTTGGCCGCAATCCTCTCAAATGACACAAAAAATTCTGCAACATTATTCTCTTGGAAACACGGCACAAACTTAAGGGCCTGCCCCAAATTAATGGCAGGCGTTACCAAACTACTCGGGGAGGAAGGAGGGGAAGAGGGAGCTGCATTTCGCCTCTCTCTCTCAAACATTCTCTCTCTCTCTCTCTCCTCAGCCTTAAATCTCTCCAAGTTAAATTCTAAAGTTTTTAATTCAATTTGTTTAGACAATACCTCTACAGACACCTCAGTCTTGGGTGTTAATACCTCACCCTTTTTAACCATACTGACATAATCATAAACCTGGATTAACAATAAGCCTTTTCTAATGGATACATCATACTCCAACTCCAAATGTTGAGCTACTTGCTCCAATTCACTTCTGTCAAGCTCCGCAAGCCTTGCTTGCCACCCCTCTCCAGACAGGAGATCTAACACATTAACTGTCGCCATTGTTTTTAAACAAACTAACTAAATATAAGCAAACTCCAACAAACCAAACACGAGGAGGTGTAAAAATGTTGTTTACAGAAAACCAAGCCCCCAGAATTAACTTTGCACTTAGTGAACAGACAGGAACGTAAAATCCTGTTCAAACGGTCGCCAATTTGTAACGGTCCTTTTCCTCCGTTACTAAAAATTAAATAACTTTCTTACCAAACTCTGTTCACAATAAGAAACTAAGTCCACAATCAGTGGAATAGCTCTCAAATATTATCAAAGTGCAAAAATTAATTCATGGGGGAAAACGAAACACCACAAAAATACTTAAATTTAATACAAAAATATCTAGGCAGAAGTTACTCCTGAACCTCGGAATACATATATTATTGAAAACCAATCACCCTGAATTATTTATGAAACAACACACTTACCCAATTAAGATAGGAAAAAGCAAAGATACATCCACAAAGAGAAGGGGGTTCAGACAGGAGAAGGGATACGGAAAGCAAGAATAACCTATCAAATACAAACTAAACCCTAACGGTGGTTTCCCTCCTCTTAAATACTGGAGCTGTGGCCGTGATCTCCTTAATTATATATAGGTATTTCTGTCCTCCGTAACACTGGAGTTATAGCCGTGATCTTTACAATTACTTATATGCCTCTGCGTCCAGAGACAAAAGTGAAGTGACAAAGTGATATTCCACAGGATTCACACATCAGCGATCCTACGTCCTCGAGGATGATCCTCCAAAAAACCCGGGACGTCCAAATCAAACCAGAGCCAAGGGCATCACAAAGATCGCCTGAACATTCCAAAAAATATTAATCACTTATACCTTGGCTAAGTGAGAGCCCCTCGACATTTACTGAGCCGAAGGTGAGGCAGGATGAAGCGTAAATCCTTCAAGAATAATCATAAATCCAAGTAGGCGATACGTAGCAAATCCAAGTCACCAGGAGTAATAAGGCTCAGAGATCAACTGACTCCTTCAGTCCAAACAATCTCCGACACAGCCACGGTGACAGCACCCCTCGCTCACAAATATATGGAAAGACAGAATGGTCATTAGTGGCAATTACCAAACAAGACAAACCACCGGGGAGGAGGAAAACAAACTAAATGGATAACAATAAAATTCATATACATAACAAAAACCAGAATAATAAAATAGCTAAGAATAAAATATCACAACAAAGTGACAATATATATATATATATATATATATATATATATATATATATATATATATATATATATATATGTGTGTGTGTGTGTGTGTGTGTGTGTGTGTGTGTGTGTGTATGCACACATTAGTGAACTGCATGTTATTAATCTCTAATTAAGATAATTCCGTTTCCTTTTGCCCTCTTTCAATCACCTCCTTTGTATTATGCTTCCTTCTTTGTGCCATCGTTTGGATTTCACTTCCAGTTTGGACCCTTGGACGCCCAAAGGCGGTAAAATTAAGGGTCAAGTTCCGAAGCCACCCGAAGAAGGAAGGCAAGGCAAGGGAGGGCCGGAAATGCGCCACAGCTGGTCGCTCCCCTTCTCCATTCCTGCTGCTAATTTACTCTTGTGGTGTGCAAACAATCCATATTCCACCCAAAGTCCATTAACTATCGTCTGGCTTCTACATTCAAAGGATCATTGCACATTATCTTACTTTATTTCAAAGATGGTCTCTTTATATTCATTCTGCCTTGCTTCTCATTCAGAGCCTAAGTAAAGTCGTGTAAACTCTTGTAAAATGTAAACCTGATTTTTAATTCATTGCTCCTACCATTACCTACTTGAATATCTTACTCTCTCTACATTCAGCAGTCCCCATTTAACACTATTTGCTTTTGCAATCGAAGTTATAATGCATTTCTGCAGTGCAGACTAGGTGACTATGCTTACTTTATACTTCCCACAATTACCATCATTGAGCAAGTTCGACTGGGTGGAAGATTGAATATTAATTTTATGCTCTATGCACAGAATTGTAGTATCCTATTCCCCTTTAATGTATTTTAGAGGTTCTTTCAATAGCATACTTGCCTTGATAGTGGCACTACTGGCTTTGTTGCGTGACATAATTGCAGTGCCACTTTGCTAGTGATTTGGCTCTCGTGTACATATCTTCTGATTTGATTTATAATAATAATTTATTAACACCTTGTGGATGGGTAACATACCTATATGTTATATAAGCTTTGTGGTAAAGTTTGGGTTACATACACGGTCAAGATTTGGTGCCATACAGTTTGAA
>NC_087220.1:18751194-18758413 GCF_015104395.2 Macrobrachium nipponense | reverse complement strand
TTCAAACTGTATGGAACCAAATCTTGATCATAAAATTAATATTCAATCTTCCACCAAGTCGAACTTGCCCAATGATGGCAATTGTGGGAAGTATAAAGTAAGCATGGTCACCTAATCTGCACTGCAGATATGCATTATAACTTCGATAGCTAAAGCAAATAGTGTAAAATGGGGACTGCTGAATGTAGAGAGAGTTAAATATTCAAGTAGGTAATGGTAGGAGCAATGAATTAAAAATCAGGTTTACATTCACAAGAGTTTGCACGACTTTACTTGGGCTCTGAATGAGAAGCAAGGCAGGATGAATATAAAGAGACCATCTTTGAAATAAAGTAAGATAATGTGCACCAAAACAATTCCAAATCCAGTTGGACCTTATTCTGTAGTACGATTATCCTTTGAATGTAGAAGCCAGACTATAGTTAATGGACTTTGGGTGGAATATGGATTGTTTGCACACCACAAGAGTAAATTAGCAGCAGGAATGGAGAAGGGGAGCGACCAGCTGTGGCGCATTTCCGGCCCTCCCTTGCCTTGCCTTCCTTCTTCGGGTGGCATCGGAACTTGACCCTTAATTTTACCGCCTTTGGGCGTCCAAGGGTCCAAACTGGAAGTGAAATCCAAACGATGGCACAAAGAAGGAAGCATAATACAAAGGAGGTGATTGAAAGAGGGCAGAGCCTTAAGGCGAAAATCGTGGCCATAGCTAATTGCTAATCGGCTGGTGTGACCGGCGTGTGAATTCTGATTGTAAGAACAAAAGGAAACGGAATTATCTTAATTAGAGAGATTAATAACATGCAGTTCACGAATGTGTGCATATATATATATAGATGTATCTATATATATATATATATATATATATATATATATATATATATATATATATATATATATATATTCTATGTATGTATACTGTATACGTATATATATATATATATATATATATAGTATATCTATATATTATATATATAATGATGATATATAAATATTATATATAAATATATATATATATATATTATATATATATATATATATATATATATATATATGTATATATATTATATAATATATATATATATATGTATAGATATACTAATATATATATATATATACTATATATATATATATATATATATATAGATATAATATAATAGATATATATATATATATAAATATAATATATATACGTTATATATATATAATATATATATATATATATATATATAGATATAATATATATATATATAAATATATATCTATATATATATATAGTATATATATATATATATATATATATTATATATATATAGATATATATATATATATATATATATATATATATATATATATCATATATAGTATATATATTATATATATATATAAAATATATATATATATATATATATATATATATATATATATATATATATATATATATATATATATATATATATTATATATATATATATATACTATATATATATATATATATATATATTTATATATATATTATATAGATATATATATATATATATATATATCTATATATATATATATATATATATATGTGTGTGTGTGTGTGTGTGTGTGTGTGTGTGTGTGTGTGTGTGTGTGTATTGCGGTTTCTATCTGAAATTTTTGTCAGTGTTCATTATATATTAATTTACCAACCCATCATCTCGTTTTCCTTCCACATTATCTTCGCAGTTATTATCAGCTTTATCATAATAGCTTGATATTCCCTTTCCATTCGTATTCTATTTTAATGCCATATTCCCTCTTAGAAACTTTTTGTTAATGATGATATCTCTTTCCGAAGGAAGAGTCCGCGATGAGTGTAATTGCCCATTAGGAATTTGATTCCTTGTAACTGAAATGTAAATGCCAAAGAGGAAAGAGAAAGGGCTAATGAGAATCATTGTATAAATGGAGAATATTGGAGCATAACATATTTTTGCATTCCCGAATTTCCTCTCTGATCATAGCGAAACGATAAAGGACTATATTTAGTTGTTCATCTAATTTCAAAATAGTTTGTGAATCGGTTTGACGGGAAAAAAAAACTGAAAAATAATATCACAGGCAAATTACAGACAGGCATAGAAACATGGTTAAGGGGATCATCATTATATATACTAGCAAACTTACCCATCTACGATGGGTGATAAAATACGGGTGCTGAAGTGAAAAATTTATATGTACTATTGTCAGCAATATTAAAATAAGGGCGATTTTTATACATATCTACTACAGAACCTCTTTTTACACAATATTATCAGTTTGTCCACAACTGAATTGCAAGTTGGCAGAGTCAGTTGCCCTGCTCATCGCCATATACAGTTGGCCATGCGTGAACATGGGTGACGGCAGAAACACACCAACACGATCCAAAGTCTGGCCCTGCAACTTGTTTGCAGTGAATGAGAAGGGCAGGTTGATGGGAATCTGCCTGCGCCGTAACTGGAACGGAAACTGGTTGTCCGAAGGCATCAGAGGAATCCTGGGGATGAACAGACGTTTGCCGGTGTGAGGGCCCCTTGCTATCACTGCTTCGATGACGTGGGAGTTTAGCTCCACAACGGTGTACCTCGTTCTGTTGCAATGTCCATAGGCAGGATCGAAATTCCGAAGCAACATTACCGGGCAATACTTCTTTAACGTTATTTTGTGCACTGGCAGTCCCGATGGATTTAAATTATTCAAAAAATCTTGCTGATATTGATGATAGTTTTCATCTTCTATTGTGTCCGAGCTGAAATATTCGTGACTTTCTCCGGGGAAGTGGTACAGGAATTATGTATGAAAATTCGTAAAGTAACTAAGTCTACGGGAATAACCAGCCTCGTTTCACGGCCAGAAACAGCTCCGTTTCAGGGAATCCCTTCTCACCCCCATCCCTTACAAAGGAGAAGGGTAGGTTGGATGAAACTCCATTACAAACCATCTTAGGGGTCCCCACCATAACCCTGCCAAGTTTCATGCCCATCTGACCAGCCGTTTGGCCGTGATTGAATGACAGACAGACAGACAGACAGACAGTCAGACAGACAGACATTACACCCATTATAGTATGAAGCAAACTTACCCATCTACGATGGGTGATAAAATACGGGTGCAGAAGGGAAAAATTTATATGTACTATTTGTTCAGCAATATTAAAATAAGGGCGATTTTTATACATACCTACTACAGAACCTCTTTGTACACAATATTATCAGTTTGTCCACAACTGAATTTCAAGTTGGCTGAGTCAGTTGCTCTTGCTCATCGGCCATACGTTGGCCATGCGTGAACATGGGTGATGGCAGAAACACACCAACACGATCAAAAGTCTGGCCCTGTGACTTATTTGCAGTGAATGAGAAGGCCAGGTTGATGGGAAACTGCCTGCGTCATAACTGGAACGGAACTGGTTGACGAAGGCATCAGAGGAATCCTGGGGATGAACAGACGTTTGCATTTCGTTTTGTAAATATCATGCACTGCGCAGTCATTGTGTTTTAGTAGCGTATGAAGGTAGGTAAACTGAACAGTGCAATCAGGAATGATAGACCAAGAGTTCTGAGGGAGAAAATTAGAACATAAATTCAAGCCTCATTCAGAAGAGCATGATTTGTGTTTCCCTGGGAGCAAAACTTTTCAAAATTTCCCGTCGTTTTTTATTAGAATGACTTTTAGAAAGCATGAACGGAAAAAATTAGAATATCTTATAATCGGGATAAAATAACAGGCAAAAAAAACGCGTATTTTACCAACAACAATAATTTTATTTGACGTTAAGATATGAAAATTCCTTGAAATATACTCATAAGAGAGAGAGAGAGAGAGAAAGGGAGCGACAAAGAGAGAGAGAAATGGGGGACCCTATAATAACTAATATTAATTTGTACCGCTACAGCGTTGCCTATTGGATAATTTTACTAAATAATTTAGGATATTGTTTTCAACGAAGTAATGCTACGAAAGATTTCCGGAAGCCGTTTCTTCAAACTTGCAATATTTTCAGCATTTGCCTTAAGTTTAAAGAAAACTTGCAGAGTAGTGGGAAACTGTTTAATAAAAATGTATCCGAAGCTACCATCGAAAGAGCTTCAGCAAAACTAAGAATTAATTGAGTATCTGAAGATTTCATTTCATCTTCTCAAACCGAGATTATCTTTGTAGAGTTAGCCCTGTACTTGATAAAATACGAATTAAATATTTAACAAGTATTCGTGGTATTTCTAAACTTTCTTTTCCTCGGTATTTAAAACTATTAGAAGTTTAATGACACCATAGCCATTCTCAAGGCTTGCTTGATGTGTTAAGGACACATACCTCAGATCCTTTGTCCTTTTTCCAAAAGTATGAAAACTAATGTTTCCTAGATAGGTGTTGGCATTTGTGTCGCCAGCTTCAGATCTTTTCCCTGTGTATAAAAAATAGAGAACGTTTAATTCTACCGGAATAATTACTGGAGTTTCTTGTATCAACAAAGGTATATGCGAGGATGTCATGTGGTTACACAACCTCCATCTTTAGTTCTACCAATACTGGAATATCGTTCTCCTTTCTAGATGATATCGTCATCTGGAAATCTTTCTCTTTTATAAAGTCTTGCCCTAAGTTGTGGTTTACTTATTTTTACCGTTAAAAGATATAATTTCTACCTTCACCAGAAGGTCAACTAGGCTGTTTGGTATTTTTCATTATTGGTATATGGAACCCACTTCTCGAATATATCAGCCAACATTCTGCTCTAGTGCTCTATGGATTAAACTTTGAAGCTTCTAGTGCAAGTGCTAAACCATTTAGACTTAATCTATATAAAGGCTTTGAATGATGGAAATGAATACTTTCATTAAAAGAAAGGCTTCACAAAATTTCTTAAATATGTAAGCTATGGAAGTAAAATAATTATACTGAAACGGAGACAGGACGTAATCTTAATCAAGTTCATGTCTAAGTACGTGAATTAAAACATCTCTAAGTAATGTAAGTCTTTAAGTTTGAGAATTTTAATTATTACAATTTCCTGGACATCAAATTTGCGGTTATTTTATTTATTTATTTTTTTTTTTTTTATAGCTCCATTTGGTATGGTGGTGTGTGTTTTTGTCTGAGGGGGGAGGGGGGTTGTGTTGTAAATTTATATGTGTGTAGTGACTCTCAGACCATGTCGAATATGACTTGAATGCAAAATTCTGGGCAAAGTTATTGAACAAAATCAACCCTTGGCAACAGGTCAGACTCGACAATAAGTCGTGCGAAGTGTGGAAACAAAACAAACCGATCAAACTCTGCATTGCTGTGCGCGAAAAAAGTTTGTTCACAGTTACAGGCGGTTCGGATGAAACATTTAGGTGATACGAGAGAGCAGTGAGATGGGGTTCTGACAAATCAAAGGTAAAATCTGTTTTGCGCGATGTCAACGAGCAGTTCTACAAATTCATTCACTTCTCGAGTTTTTCTTTTTCTAAAATCATCACTAGTTCTCCACACCTGTCTACATATTTGTCTCTATGAATAGCCTTCATAACGCAAAACAATGATAGTTTCGTCTCTTCATCTATTTCAAGCTAAACTCCAGACTTATCTGATTTCGGGAAATGATCGAAAAAGAATTTCCATTTTGGAACAGATGTTTTTTCCGATATGCCGAACAACGTGGGCTCGATGGAAATAGTTTCCCATAATTCCAGAGCTTGAAAAAGTATAGAAAGGTGAAGTAATCGAAAAGGGAAACAGTTATTTACATGTAAATCCATCAAAGACTACGAGGAGGAATGAATATATATATATATATATATATAATATATATATATATATATATATATATATATATATATATATATATATATATATATATATATATATATATATATATATATATATATATATATATATATATATATATATATATATATATATATATATATATATATATATATATATATATATATATATATATATAAGTCATATCACATTTCCGTGATTCATACATATGTCGAGCTACAATGTCCTTTAATATCTAATTCGCTCTACCTCGGAATTAATATATTTTCATATATGCTTAACCGAAGGGGAATTTTTTCTCGATAATAGACTTGCCTGGACCAGGAAAAGTCTATTATCGAGAAAAAATTCCCCTTCGGTTAAGCATATATTGAAAATATATTTATTCCGAGGTAGAGCGAATTAGATATTCAATATAGACTATGTATTACTCAATTATCTATATAATATATATATATACATTATAAGTATATATTGATATTATTATTATGATATAGAGAGAGGAGAGAGAGAGAGTATGAGAGAGAGAGAGTGACGAGAGAGAGAGAGACGAAGAGAGAGAGAGATGAGAGAGAGCCTATTTCCTACAATTAATAATATTATAAGAATACAAAGCGGGGCAACTGAAATTAAATATGCCAGATATATATAAATGGTTTTCGTGTAGAATTCCCTTAATTTAATGGGGGCCATGCTTATTGTTACTAGACAGGATTAATTCGTGAGAAAATTCCTAGTGTCTCGAAAATAGTACTTGCTTTTAGTTCATTTGAATAAAAGCGTCTTTTAAACTTTTGTTTGTATTTTTGTATTTCATACCTTTTAGTTTTGACAGACACTGAAACCGAGTTATGATTGTAGCTAACGAAATTGAATGTGATATAGTGTAGAGCCGAAGAAGATTTGATAAATATTTAGAGTTACAGAATGTTATGAAAAATTTTATGAAATTTTATGAAAGAGTTTATGAAAATCCTGAGATACTAAGAGAGGTCACTATAAGGTTATTAGAGTTCACTACTGACCTACTGACCATGTAAGGTTGTATTGTCACTGGGATTGAGTAAACATGCAAAATTTCAATTTGAAATTTGAGATACAAGTTTTGAGCCAAACAGACAGACACAGAACTATAGTGAAATAGAAGCTTGTAAAATTCAATAACCACCAGAAGGAGAAATAAAGCTGAGTAGGTAAGGCAAGTCACCCTTGACTTAATTAAGGTTTCAGTCAAATAAAACTAACTGTAAGCATTTACTAGTAGATTTTGTGTTAAATAAATAAAATGCCTTTATATATGCACGGGATTCGTTTCTTGGGTAACATTAAATTTATTTATGAACGTACTCTGTAAAATATATTTACAATGAACATGGAAGTACACATGCATAACACACTCATACATTTATACACACACGCCTACATGCATATACACACACGC
>NC_087220.1:18746194-18748694 GCF_015104395.2 Macrobrachium nipponense | reverse complement strand
ATATATATATATATGATATCTATATATCTATCTATCTATTCTACTATATATATATAATAAATTGATTATTATATATATATAATATATTATATACTTATATACTGTATATATATATATATATTTATATATATAGTATATATATATATAATATATAAATTAAACGTATATATAGTTATTATATATATATAAGATAGTTGAATATATTTTAATATATAATACGATTATATATATGATTATGAATACTATATATGTGCATGGTGTTTGTGTGTATACAAGAGATGCAATTACTTGTTTACTTTCCCACATCTAGTCTAGTACACACCTTTTGGATTTGTTTATCATTGTAGACCTGTAATGTGATCCACGCTGGAAATAAAGGAAGAAGCATTTCCTCCCGTGGTGGGATTCGATCCCACACACGGAGGTAAAAGTGAGTGTCCATTTAGTCCATCCAGGGATTTTAAGATCCCAGGGTTTCGTTCTTTATTTTTTGTATGATTTTTTTTTCAAAATATTGCAGGGTTGAGGAACTTCAAAACACCCCCCGCAAATTACTGTGGACCACAGCAGCTCGTAACCTCTTAAATTGCTCTCTTTCTTTCCTTTCGCCCAGAGAGAGAGAGAGATAAAACAATGACATTCAATAATGTTGAATTTTTCACATACATTTTAGATTACGTATGATCTATCCCTCAAAAAAAATAAAACTATTAGAGTAAATTAAATTTAATATCATATTTAAGGGTGTCCCTTAAGTTACTGGGCAACATTTATATTCAGAATAGTGAGTAGTATTCATGTAAGAATAGCACAATGAATAAGTAAAGTTATTCTAAAAAGAGGAGAAAAATGTGATGTTAAATTGAAAGTTACTATGTACAAGTAAGTGCCCGGTTACTTATAGGAACCCTGTATAACGAATAATTTGTGAAACGTTGTGAATGAGGAATCGGATTATTCCAAATATTTTTCACTGGGGAAATACTGAACCTGCTGGACGAACGTTCCCTTCATTTACACAAATCTCGACGCAACCTCTCCAGCGCAATTATCCCTCAGGACACCACTTTCCGCTTATTTACGGATGCAATAGCAGCACCAAACGAGACAATCTGAGCTTCTAATGTTACGATTACAATTGTTTCCTTGATGCAGTTTTTGTTTTTATGTGTGGAATGGATTTCGATTGTTGTCAAACTGCCCTATATACGTAATATTTCTATCCTCTTAACTCTGAGGACGGACACTATTAATTCCTCCTGTTTTGGAAAAATTAAAATTGAAGAGGTCACCGTGTTTATTAAAATAATAATATGTACAATTTCGGAATGTGGCTAATATATTGAAATGGTTTTACTATGAAGGTCTAGTTTAACAAAATGGGTTACACTGAAAATGTATGCATCTTACCTTGATGAACAGATTCACAGCTAACCAACTCCTAATCTGTAATCGAAAAAAGGGGCTACCTGACTGAAACAGCTTTGTTCAAGAAATTGAGTAAGAGCACAGAGGGTGCTTCAAGTGAGCTTGATTCCGTGTTCTACAGGTGAAGTAATTACGGTACACTTCACTTCACTGAAGCATAATAAATAAAAAACAAAATCAAATATAAGCGGCTTCCTCCTCTTATGTGGGATCAAATAGAAGGGGAGGCAAGTGAAAAAAAATCAGAACAAAAGTTACATGAAGTCAGCTCGGAAGAGCAATGGAGGAGGAGTTTCCTAGTCAAACTTCCAGCATTTTCTAAGGACAAACCGTCGTCTATGCGATGTTTTCGTATAGTTTTGGGGGATTTTCCTATTGCTGCGTGCAGATGGCATCGAAGTATTTTGTGGGAAGCCGATGTGTCAATGCGGGATCTCTCGTGTGGGTATGATATCATCATGGTTCGGGTCTTCCAATATGCCGCCTGGGGTGAGGATTTATGCTCCCCTCCAAATCTGTGCCAGAAAACCAAAGTCTCAACAGTCATTCGGACAAGGAAAGCTGATTAACATGAAAGGGAGTGTTTTAAGAGATTATATAGGGGCGAATTCTGCCCACATTTTACTCGACGAATTACCTGAAAGATAATGAAATATGATTTACACACGCACATACACACGTATATGTGTAATATATATATATATATATTATATATATAGGTATATATATATATATATTATATATATATATATATATATATATATATATGTGTGTGTGTGTATATATATATATATATATATATATATATATATATATATATATATATATATATATATATATAGTATATATATATATATATATATCAAACGATAATTATGATATCATAGAAACAGACAAAAAAAGAGATAGATGCATCAAGCCGGAAACAGGCGGCGGCTAATTGATAAAAAAAAAAAAAAAAAGTTTTACAAGCTTTTATATTTTCTTGCTGTAATATGATCGCTAGCGAAGGATTATACCAACTCCTTGAAACTCCATGACTTTCAATCCTTTTCTTTTTTCTCATATGTTC
>NC_087220.1:18713694-18741194 GCF_015104395.2 Macrobrachium nipponense | reverse complement strand
ATATGCGCATATAACTCGGACAGTCTACAAAACCCAGTTCAACTAAATACAGATACTGGAATATTTGCTTAGAAGATCTACAACTGTATATACACACACACAGTAACTTTCCTACTATTCAATTCAAGTCAAAATACAGTGTTATAAGCAGAGCTATAACAATTATAAGACGTAATTTACAAACGAGGAAATCAAACACATTTTTTATGTTTTCTCAATATTGGGCTACATCAGTATCATTTTTTATGCTACAAACGCTGAGCTAGGCCAGGAAAACGTTTTAATCCCATTTGGAAAATTTAGACCTGCAAAAGTTGCAAGTCACACCTTAGATATCCAGGATTAAATAAAAATAAAGAAGGTTTCCATGTGAATTACAAAATTAGATAAGGTTTTATGCGGTAAAGACCATGAATAAATCCTTAATAAAGCTGGTGATATTTTAAGTAATGTTTTTAAATTTTCGTTTAAGTTTGGCAAAACTGCAATTGCTCTTGCAGTTTCCTTCATGCACAGGCTCAGGATGAGGTTAGTTTATCTTAGAATCCTGATGCAATGAACTTTCGTAAACTTCCTAAGTGTCAAGCATTTCATCCATAACCCAAGACCTATTGAAAAGGAGAACCTGAGACAATCAGCCTGTACGAATCATAAAGGAGTATGGCTAGGTCAGACGTATAGGAATGCAGTTACTTTAGAATTATCTCACATAAATATTTTATAAAGCTGATCTTTACTCAAGAGATATCTAACATCCCTTTAGGAAAATTGAAGCAGCTGTGTTATATACTTTTTTTGAGCAGGATTCGTTATGTCATCATGACAACCGGCCACTTCACTGCCCAACTGTCTAACCACTGACAGAAAGGGAAAATTCATAATCATTACAGAATGGTTCAATAAGAAGCAGGAGAAATCTTGGATGCTCTCCATGACAGGATCTGATGTATACTTTATGTATTTTAAACAACTTCCTTCTTTGGTGAATACCAAGGAAAAAATGCACTCTCCTCCATCATTAATCTACGGGATACATCCTCTATGTACACCTCAATCGTAATAACCAAATGCCTAAATATCCTTCTCTGCCCTTTTCCACCACTATATGCAGAAGCATCACATGATCATTGTTACTTATAAGCCATCTTCACCACAAGGGCAAGGGCTTAGAGAGGATACGGATGATAAATCTGAAATCACTGAGAAAATCCACATGAGGATTATATATTTTTTCTTCTGTGCTTGAAAGTGGCAAAACTATTCTACCACATCATCTGAATTATTTTATAGCTCGGCAGACGTATGCACTCAATCATTCATCGAGGCCACTCCGTAGTGTGTGGCGTTTCCCGTCCTCAATAGTCGTCGTCTTTTCCAGGATAGTATTTATCCCATGAATTGTTCCAGACTGCCTTATTCTATACCAAGATAGTGAACGAGAATGTTAGCATATGTAGATGCCTTATTTCATTCAGGCTTATTTCTTATCCCCTGCTTGCAATTAATAAATAATAATAATAATACATTTTATTGTTAGCTCAAGGCTATATGCATGGAATACAGAAAGCACAGAAAAGAACATATACAATCTAGATACATAAGATAACACGAAAAAAACAAATGCATAAAAGGAAATATCCACACAGTGGCTAAAGAAATAAATAATATAGTAACCATAATACTGGTAATAACAGAAATGATATTGAGAATAAAAAAAATAAAAAAAATATAAGCGTAAGAGTTTCAGAATATTTGTCAGAACCATGACATTTTTCTTTAAAGTAGAGATCACATAATTAATACCATAATTCACACAATAAGGGTTGTTGATCTCTCGGGATTCTTAGTAGACTTGATGCCCACTCGCAGACACCATCGAATCATCAACACAAAAAAGGGAGCAAGCCGAGTCTTATTATGTTCAGTCATCATTCCTTAACATCAATATGTAAAAAACGTGCACACATCGCATTTAGGAGTTAATTGGTGTATTTTGTGTTTAATGTTAAAGATTTCTTAATCCTGTTTCAAAGTAAGTTTGATGGATCTTCTGTATGGCCTAGAATCTAAGAATCGTCATCTTTGGTTCCTCGAGCATTTATACAGTTCATTCATGTTTGTTAAATTCTATTCTGATTCCTGTGTAATCATACTTTGCCTTCATTCTTGTATGAGGTTTGTGTGATAAATGTACTACAGGTTCTTTTTGTCGCATATTTGAGAAGATTTGCTGTCATATGCTGTAATTGGGAAGTTATATGTACGGCTTTAAATATTCGCGCTGTACTTTTTAAGCAAATTTGTCTGCTGGAAACAATGCCGTAATGACTCCAGAGAGCAGGACGTGTTTTGGGACATGAAGTAAAAATTGCCGAGGCTTGAATTGTAATAAGTAGTCATTAGAACTGTTTGTTTTCCGATTTCTAATTTTTATTCTTTACAAACAGTCTATTTTCTGGCAACCAAAATTTTATTTCTAAAAGCAAAAGACTAAAATAAATCGTTTATTTTATAGATACATTTGATAAAAATTTAATTCGAAATATTTAAGAGGCAAAATCATAAGTAAGAAGGAACAACATGAAGTGGAAATATCAAGCAAAGTATATCTACAAAGTTTGTGCTGAATGTCGTTTTCGTAATCAGGAACTTCCCCCGGCAACACTCGCAGCTCTGATCGGCGACCAGAACAGTCCAATTCGAGATCCTCCATGAATATGTAGAGAGCCGCTGCTGGGAAAGAGGTGAGGGAAAATCAAATGAAAAGTAAGTTACCAAGAAAATTATTAAAACAGTAAAGTAACTGAAAGTTATGAAGTGCAAGTGAAAAATTATTTGAACCATATTTGTCCAGTTTTTCATTTTGGGTCATAGTATCATTAATGCATTTCTCGAAAGATTTTATCTTAATAAACACCTCTCTCCTAAAGTATAAATCATATGAAAGCATATGTATGTATATATATATATATATATATATATATATATATATATATATATATATATATATATATATATATATTATATATATATAATGACACTTTCACCAAATATATTTAGATTTCCAATTGCTTCAGTGACCTCCTAACTTCTCGGCTTCTTCCTACTATTTGAAACCACTTGTCACCGCCTGTTCTGGCCACAAGTATGAAACTGAGAAGTCTTCACGGTTCAGTTACTTTCAGACTTGTGACGTGACTGTTCTTAACAAATTCTTTAGCCACACACCCTCTTCCCTGTCTGTTGCAGGTTTCCCTCAATATGAGAACTGTCTGGCTGTTCGGTAACGTTTATTCATATTCACCTTTGAGCCCCTTCTCTCTCTCTCTCTCTCTCTCTCTCTCTCTCTCTCTCTTTATTGCATTCACTATGCAAAAATTAACTTTGGTTTCTCTGTCTTTCATACTCTCTTACTACATCTCGCTCTTGTGTTCAATTGCCTTGTTTTGCAGTTTCCAAATGATTCCCCTTCATAATTTTCGTTATTTCCGTTGTTGTTTGTGGTATGTTAACTCATTTCACAATTCATGTTTGTGGCACAAAACAACGTCACTAGGAAATTTACTCATCAAGTGAATTCCTTCCACCTGCCCTAAGATACCACTTTACATACCAGTGGAAGTAATGTCTTCCTTTTTTCCTCCAGAAGATTGGGTAAGGATAATTTTGCTTAGATATGCTGCTGTCACGTGGAAAAGTGAAGGATGATGGACTCTTGAAAAAGAGTCTACAATGCATAAGCGTTAGAAAGGGAGGGTAGATGGCATGCAAAGGATCAAATATATTAAGTGAAAGGCGTTTTTAGAACGGAAGAGCCTCATTCGTCCACAAAAGATGCCTAAAATGGCCAAAATATTTTGCTGAAATCATTCTTTAATCATATTGGTATCCACCTCAGATAAGGAAACGTCGTGATTGTCTTTGAAATTCAGTTGTGGATATTGCTATTACGTTCTTTTCCTCGTATGGGCTGTTGCTTGAAATTAATATCCTGCCACTCAAAGCAGTCTACGATTTAGCAGTAAAATTCACTAAACACAATTACACTTCAGCTAAGTAAGCTTTCTTGACACTAAAATGGAATAGGTCGTAAGTGGAGGACATTTCATGAACATTACAGATAGAACAAAAACATGAAGTTACTCTCTCTCTCTCTCTCTCTCTCTCTCTCCTCTCTCTCTCTCTCTCTCTCTCTCTCTCTCTCTCTCTCTCTCTCTCTCTCTCTCACTCCATCCCGACACCTTGTTAAACGAGCATTTCATATTTGTATTGCCATTGATCATATTTATTCTATCCAGTCTTTCAGCAAAGGGGTGAACTAGTGAACACAATTTATTTTTAGGTATTAACGTCCACTAGAATATTTGATAACGTTTGGAAAGCTTGTAGTCAGTTTATGAATTAATTTTATTTTAAATAAAAGGGAATTCTGAACCAAAGCATGTCAACAACTGATACAAATAAGCATCAGGGAGATCACATAGTCGAGGATTGCTGGTTTGTTACTATAAATATTATATACTGAGATACAGATGGAAACTTATTTGCTACTTTGTCTCCTGTTATTTAAAGAATAATATAAGTCACTGAGTTTATAAAACATTCCTCAACTATATGTTCGTTTGATTACAGTAAAGCTACGGGTATCTGAGTACATTGACGAAGAAAGAGTAATACGATAAAAAGGAAAAAAGTACACGGTTATGATAAGCGGAAAGAATAATAATTACCTCGAATTTCTGAAGCACGAAGACAGCAAAATAATAAAAATAAAAAACCTAAGTGTTCTGTTTTCAAAAAAAAAAAAAAAAATAGATAAACAGAATAACATTTATATTATGACAGCCCTGATTAATGTTAAGTATGTATATCCACTATGAAAAACTTTATAGTTTTGTTTCCATTAAAATAACGTTCAGAAGACTTTATAAGAGGATTTCAAGGAGGGGGCTTATACTTCATCCTTATCAAAATGACCGTTTTTAGATATTGAAAATATTAATGTTTAAAAAAATCATAAACTTCTTCAAGTATTTGCAGCTTTACTCTACTAAAGGGCATTGAAATATAATCAGTTTAGCTCCAACACATGGACATTTTGAGTACTAATTCCATCTGTTTCGAAGCAACTCTTGTGTCTGAAGATCCTTGAAACATGGTGCCTTATAGTGCAAAAATGTGACTTCTTCAACAGGTAATACATTTTCAGAATCTTTGAGAAAAGGAAATATACCACCAGTAAGCACAGTTTCTTTGAAGTATTCGTCATTCCATGACTGTCCTTTTTCTTTGATGATCCACATTAACCGTTTGGCTGTGAAACAGAAAAATTCCCAAACATTCAGGAAATTTCGCAACTTGGCGATAGCGCACATCATCGCTGATATCATCCAACTTAGCACCCCAATTCATGTCATTTTTATGATTTGGTTTCCCGACTGTGTAAATGAAGAATTCATCTGATGTGGTAACATGGAAAAAGCCAGCTTCATCCCAATCTTTAAGAAATGAACCAAAAAACATGCACAGTCTTCTCTCTGTTGCTGAGTGATGTTGGGCTTGCTGATAACATGAAATGGCTTGATACTAGATTTTTTCAACTCACGATATACAGCACTGTAACTTCTCTTCTTTCTCCTATTTGTTTCTAGCTCAAGTGCCAATTTACCTAAAGACTTTCTTGGTCTACCCACTGCCTTAGCTATGATGTCTTTTGACTCCTGAGAAAGGACTTCAGGCCTTCCAAGATTCTCACTCTTTTCGTGATGACAGTCATATGGATTTTTGTTCCAGTTTCTTTTAACAAAGGATTCGTCTCTTTTAATGTATTTAACTATCCAGGAATGTGAAATGAAGGATGTGCCAGCATCCCTGGCCTCTATGAAGGTTATAGCCGGGTTTCGGTCAATCCATCTGATTTCCTCCTAGTCGGTAGCCATGGCTGTATCTAGCTCCGTCACTTAGTCTGAACATACATGAAATGTAAAATGAAAAATAGCTTAATAGAAACTTAAGATAATATACTTGGATAAAGGCTATAGCAGAAAACTTCAAAACTTTCCTCTAATATCGAAACACCCGATATAATACCTATATAAATGTGAAACAAAATCCATCATTCCTGTCATCTACTTCCTCAAAGACTCCAGCACCTGTATTTCACACAGAAGCATAAAACAGTATACAATCATAAAAATATATTGTCAGTATATGTAATTCATTAACTATCCAATTAAACATCAAATATCAATTGGAACAGAAACAGGTACATCCATTTATTGATCTTAGACTATTTTGGACATAATGAGACCAGAAAAAAACCCGAGAATTTGTTATTATATTTTTGAAAAATATTTTATAGTACTCAGTGAGGTGTCCATCTACCGCTCACTTTTGGAAAGTGCCATGGCTCTGAGGTGGACCGTCGGCTCACGTTTCCTAGGCCGGTGAACCACCATCGGCATTCCGCCCACTACTCTGTGAATGTGTTCCCTCTCTACTGGGAAGAAGAAACTGACGTAGAGGCAGCAGTCTCCCCGCTCAAGGATTGTTGAGATTCAGGAAGGCTGTGTCATTTTGGTGTTGGCCTGGGCTCATTCGGCACGCTCCTTTTTATTAATTCATCTCTGCCCTCAGGCGGCTTTCCTTGCTTAGCTCTCAGGTCTTGTCGTCCGAATCCTGTTGTATCTGTATAAAAGGCGAGCAGCAGACAAACAAAGAGAAAAATATGCGCAAGAGAAAGAGAAGGAGATTCTCGTGTGGTTATTCAACTTCCCATTTTATGTGATTGAGTTACAAAATTGGGAAAATCCATAATATCATGAGCAAACGTATTTGTAAATGTCCATACTGTATATACACCGTATGCGTTAACTGTCACACACACTCATACTCACATAGACTTGCAAGACAAAATTCCCCGTTAATAACTCATTCTCGAATTGCCCCTTAAGACCAAATTAGCCTCCTACGGAGTGTAGTATGCACCTCTTAGGAACCACTGCTTTAAACATTGACAGATGGCACTAGAATCATGGTGTGAGCTTCTGTTTCAATCGAAGGGTTCCATATTTTGGAATTGTTAGGATTTGAAATATACTTCATTTGTATGATTTGCTTTTGACTTGGTCTATTCACATGTGGTAATGAGTAATGAATGTAAGACCTTATATTACTGCTGGAGTCAGATCGACCAGGTGTAACTGATCAACTGTTTTCCTAACACACAGGTGATCGACCAAGCCATGCAACTTTTAGTTGTGAAGGTTCCATCGATTGAAGACTGTATGCTATTTGAATGACGGATTTGCATAAGGTCTGTCATATCAGGCTCTCGTGAATCATCAAGAATCATTGTTGCATTCATTATCTATTATTATAGTTAATTCTATACCGGCAATTATTTGGCGCTTCATTCAAAATTCAAAGCTACACTAAACGTGCAAAAAATCGAACTGACGAAACTAAATGACTGGAACAGTTATCCTTTATGATCCTTACATATGTTGTTATTGTTTGTTGCTTGATTAGTTGCGTGTAAAGAAATAAACGGTAATCTATTTACTGCACTTCGGCATCCAAATCGGCCAATGATGTTAACCCAAATATTATGCAACAACACCTGTTGATGAGAAGAGTATCATAAGTAAGTTCATTATAAATATCTAAACAGTAAACTTGAAATGAAATAATTGTTTATAATATGCTTAGAAAAAATCAAACAAAATTCAATCCCCTCGATAGTAGAAGTAACAATAAACGCGTTCTTAGGCAGACTGTCAATTAAATTTATATATAGAAAATCATGTTTTTGTTTAAAGAAATTACCACATATATATACTAGAGCCAGAGAAGGCCTTTTATCACCGTGTTTTCAGGAATGATGCAGGTGCATCATCTGAACATATTCTAAGTTAGACTCATAGTGATTGTCTCAGTTACGAGAATACTCTTCAACACATTTCTGCACACACTGATGGAATATTGCTAGATCTCTTGAGTACTTCATGAAGGATGAGGACATTTAGGACATACCTCTAAGATTGATTGACCTTGTCCTTGACCTTAACTACTTTCTGCACATCAGCTTCATTAGGAAAGTCTTTACTTCAAACAACTCATGAGTCATTACTTAAGATAAATCGATTTTGACTAGTGACTTACAGTAAAGATCAAACTATTTATTCCTCTAAGATTCTAATCGGTCTCTTGCTGGTCAAGTCATTTAAATTTCCTGATATTTTCATTAGATCTTCGCTAGAGAACAGAGACCAAACAGTAACAGACAAACAAATCTAATCAAAAGCATAACCTTGTTAAAGGTAATAAATAAATAAAGAACACACAAGCTATTCATTTCGTTCGGTAGAAAATGTTCTGAATTGGGTATCACGTAATTCTAGGAGATTTTCTTTGAAGTTCTTAAACAAAGGCTTTCGCTTATGTAGAATTAAAAATACTCTAGGCCTAATTTACGTTTTTTCTGAGAATTCCAAATAGTTAATATCTCTGCATAAAAAAAGAAAAGCTTCTCACTTTTCCTATTATCTTAATGGAATTTTTCTTCACAAAATAGGATAATTTACGTCTTTATTCTATTTCGGACAAAACCATTAGCATTTTTCCTTTAAAAGCAAAAGAGATTATTAATTTCAAATTAGACGGAGTCAATTTTACGATTTTGTTTACTTATTTAACTAATCGAACGTACTTTCTTTATAAGTGTCTTCTTACTTGTTCGATTTTTAAAACTTAAAGCTGACCACTATCAAGTTCACTTAATGTACCCATGTATCAGTTAGTGTATGCAGGCTATACCGACAAAAGGAGCACAGTGATTTCATGCTTACAGAGTCCTTTTTTAAGATTTCGTTTATTTACTCAATTAAGCGACCTTCCCTTATAAGTGTCTTCCCATTGTCCGCTTTCTAAAAGAAAACAAAGATCGAATCGGGAAATAAATGGAATCCTCCAAGGAGACGCTCTTTAGGGCTTATTGTTGTGTAAACCTACTGAGGAATTATTTTCGTCGTTATTGTGTATTTAGAAGTAATTTTAGAGCAGTCAAATTAGCTGCAGGAGTTCACTCCAACAGCTTCTCAATTAGGAATAAAGCGGGTATGAAAGTTAAAATTAATTTTGTTTTAATAATCAACGTTGTTTTTAAAATGCCTAACGATCTTATAGGTCATGCTGTTTCTTGTATCTAAGCAGCATTTTGCTTTGATCATACCTTAATGAAAGAAGGAAAAGTTAAGGAGAGTAACGAAGAGATATTTGATATGTTTAAGTACATTTTTTAAACAAAAACAAGTGAGGCTTTTAGATTTTTGAATATCCACAACATTTACTTATAGTATTTTCTTAATAATAATAAGGAAACTGGGTTAATAGAAAATTAAAATAACCTTAACCACAGCACTATTAGATTTAAATTCATCCATTACACTTAGCGCTAGTTACAGATTCCCGTTTTCCAACACTCCATTTACTTTTTGTCTATAAGTGAATTGTAATATAGGATTCTTGACAGTTCATTTTCCCATTATAAAATACTACATGACATCACAGGAAACTAGAAAAACTTATGATGAAACTCTGCTTATAAATGGAAGGAAACAAAGCTGTACTGCTAGGAATAAAATCTCAGCAAAACGACAGAAACATTTAATGTAAAATAAAACCCACTATGGCACAAATGTAAATTGTTCCTACAAGTTATAATCTGATGCATATCTTTATTCATGGTTGTCAGTAAACACCACCTTGGCAGAAAAAGTTACAATGTTCTCAAAATTCTTTGGTCCTGACTCCAAAGGCATTTTGAAATCCTCGGCCTTCAAAGGAAATCGTCAAATCAACCTTTGATATTTTTCAAGTTAAACTTAAAGGTGAGTGTTGTTGAAAAGCGTAAACGGAATCTAGTTTTACAGCTTCTCATTCAAACGTGGGCAGTTGGAATCAGTTACAACCACGTGTTGGTAGACATTCTTATTGTAAGATCTGATGGAACATTACGATTCAGGAAAATGGAATATTAAAGCAACACGAGTTTTTTTGTATTTCATTAATTCTTTTTTTTTTGACGTTTTATTATTTTTTCCTTCTTTTACCTACAGTGGAATTTTTTAACCTATAATGAATCAGAGATTGAGATTGACTGGATATTCTTAGACAATAGGTCGTAATAATGTGAGGTAGAGGTCGCTTTTATAAATGTTTCTATTTATTCCTGGCATTCTTCACAGCATTAAGGTACGTGCCATTGAATTGGAGAAACAACAAACTTGACGTTTTACTGTTTTAAAAGAAAGGTAGTACAACACTAATTTACAAGTTACATAAATATTACTGATATGATAAGTGATAAGAATATAATAATAATCAAAACTACAGTGTCAAGCAAAAACTGCTATTTGATAACAGTAGACTTGTTTCGTATTTTTTTGCCTTCAAATTACTTCTGAATATGTATGCGTTAGAGCAGAGCCCTCGCGTTATAAAGGACAAAATACTTTCACTTCATGACCTAAGGTATGGCTAGGACATGCTCAAGAAGGAATAGGTCATTCGGTGTTTAATATGTTTTGTCCATTCACTAAAGCAATTCAGAGGAAAGGAGCTGTTCAAATGTCAACACAAACGTCCATTTTTTCCCCTGAGACGTAAGCCCCTAAAAGCTCTTCATTTACCTTTCACACTAGGTAAATGAATGGAAGAGTGACTGGGCGATAAACTTCTATATCATAAGTAATATATATATATATATATATATATATATATATATATATATATATATATATATATTATATAATATATATATATATATATATATATATATATATATATTTATCTTTCTTTATTTTTTTATCCCACCAGTGAACATTGAATTTCTGTCAAGTTAAGCCACGAGTATTACCTGTAAGGCGTCATTATGACATATATTACTAGAAAAAGTAATCGATTAGGAATTGCATCTTTTGAAGTCAGAGAAAAATAACATGCGAAAGGAGACCTAATATAAATGACATGATACCGACACTATTAAGATCACGAAACAAAAGAGTCCTTTGAAGATCGGCTGTTTGTCGTCTGGTTTTTATGCTTGTACTTTTGTTACCTGTGCCTGCTTTTTTTTCTCTCTCTTTTTTTTATAAGCGTTGCTTCCATTTCTTTTTTACTTAATCGTGTCTTAAATTTTCAGTGAAAAAAATTCTCTTAGAATTATACTTACCCTTAAAATGCCTACAGAATTTACGTCGTGATATTCTTGAATCAGATATTTCTCTTGTAAGTTTATTTCTGTCTTTTTTTCTTTTTTCGATCTGCTCGTATTTTGACAACTAAGGACGTTTAACATTTCGGATAAATCATTCAAATTACAGCCTAAAGGAAACATACCATGGAAGAAAAGGCATCTTTCTAATGATCACGTAAGCCAGATTCTTTAATTATACATAAACTTATGTTACATTTCCAAACATGCAGAGACATACAATCAATATACACACATTCACATACATACATCCACACAAATACAAAGTTTCTCGGAATAAACTTTATTTGACCCTTGTTTATATTTATTGAATTATTGTTTACATTAACGTAAACGGAAACGGGACTTGTCACCTTAGCATATCTGATTCATTTTTAAAATTTTCTATTATCTTTTATAGTGTCATTTAGTCCTTTTAAGCCATTTTTTTTTAAATTGCTGACTTTCTCAACCACTGCGGAATAAGACGAAACTTAAAATTTTATGTTCTGGTTATGGAATAAATTTGTACAGGTTTTGTCCAAACACGAAAAACATTCACAGCCATCCATCATATAAGCAGAATCGAGTCTTATTTTGAAACTTATTAGCATGGATATAATCGATATTTCGCTTCACCTTTGAAACGCCTATGTACTGTACATTGCTGAATAAGAACATACAAAATTACATTGATGCTAAAATGCAGAACTAAATGTTTTCACGAAACAAATTGAGTAGAATGTGATAAGGATAGGAACTACATTCGAAAATCATATCTCAGATTTCTACCAGAGCTGCGCAGGAAATCTTCAAGACCCCGAGATCAAAAAAAGCCATTATGACTCGAGAAAGTTCGAGGTCCTCCTGAGACGTTTCACCATAAAAGCTGAATATATTTCATAATTGCTATGAAAAGACGCGCTTGGAATAATCCGTCCGTTTCAGGACATAAGTCTCTATCTTTGAATTTGATAAAGTACCGATGACTCTTTTTTTTTTTATTATTATTAACTTTATTGCAAAAATTGTTTTAAAAAGTTAATATAGCCAACACCTCCCGGGATTAAAAATAGCAATACTTGTGAAACGTTGCAAAAGCTCATTGGTTTTCAAAAGTCGCTTCAAGTAATATTTTAGAACGATTAAAAAGATGATAAAAGAAATTATAACCAAATAATTCATTAATTGCATTATGGAATTTTATTCATTAAGTTTTACATGGATTTTTTTTCAGAGGCTGTGAGTAAGGAACATAAGAAACTTTATATTCTAAGCATAAAAATAAATCAAGTTATTTTTCTTATTGTAAATATATAGTCAAGTTCAAATAGTGGAACTGAAAAAGGACTCCAAACTGGATTAATATAAGGAAAAATAGCTTAAAAATGACTTCGTTATTGCTATACTAACGATATAAAACACTAAATTGTGGTCTGGTGAAACTGAGAACAATCTGTTACTTTAGGCATAAAAAGGACGAAAGAAAAAGAACTAATCCCCGGAAACTTTTGCTAAAATCCATCGACAGTTTAAGTGAGAAGTTTGGCCTCAATGGAGAGACTTCGGAAAGGTTTTTAACTAATTACGGAACAGATTTTGTGGTTACTTTATCCTGTGATAATGGTTAGAAAACCAGATGTTCCCCTCAACAAATTTACGCGAATCGAAGATGATGATAATAATAATAATAATAATAATAATAATAATAATAATAATAATAATAATAATAATAATAATAATAATAATAATAATAATAATAATATTGCATTCGGTTGGCTTGAAGAAACGGGTACCTCACTTTTCATTGGGCAATACCTGTGACGTCACGAGCGATGTCATTAGGGGGCCCGTTGCTGGTTGGCTGTCCTCTTCGTGGGCGTAGCCTCATCCTTATTGGTGATGGTGGAGGTCCCATCGAAGGGCGTGCTACCAGGTCGTCCTCAGGGCGAGAGCTTGAGCTGCGATCGCCCTCAGGGTTACTAGGGACGTCCTCAGGATGTGAGCTAACGCTTCTATCATCCTCAGGATCCCTCTGGTGCGATGGTCGTTGTGGGGCGGTGTCTGCTGCTCTCCTGACGGCGGTGGGGAGGAGGAAGGTCTCCTGTGTGATGTTCTAACTGGGCTTCTCCCTCCGATGTGTCAGCGCATTCTAAGATTCGCAAACGACGTAGATCGGGTGCTTGGTCGATAACCTCGAAGTTACCGACGATGTCGCTGCGTCGGATTCTTTTATTATGGGCAGTCCTTGCATGATTAAATACTGCTCCTTCCTGCGCGTGACAGGAGATCCTCTTGGAGAGTCGCATTGACGTCATCCCGATGTAAGTTCCGAGGCATCCTCGGATTGGGCACGTGTATCTGTAAATGACGTTCGTCCTCTTCAAGGGATCCTGCAACGGTGCGGGGTTATTTTTCATAATAATAAGACTGCATTTTTTTTTTACTTGTATAAAATATGATCAAGTTGATCTGCTTGTTGTTGTCGGTCGGGGAAACGTGATTCCTGATTATTTCCCGTAGGGCTCGCTCGTCTTCTTTATATCGCCGATGGAAGTTGCCCTTGTAGAAAAAAATAATTTTCTGCTGGGAGTCTGGGCGGGGTTCCTGTAGGTACCATTTTTCCATGCTCTTCCTGAAGACGTTCTGGATGCTTCGGTTGGTGTGTCCGTTGTTTACTAGGACCTGGGCTGCACATTCCATCTCCTTATGGGTGTCTGCCCATGTTGAACAATGGGAAAGAGCTCTCCTGACGTAGGCGCTGATGGTGGTGTCCTTATAGCGTTCAGGGCATTCACTCTCGCCGTTCAGACAGTCCCAGGTTCGTGGGCTTCGTGTAAACCCTTTTAGCGAACGCATCCTCCTTCTGTTCAACCAGGACGTCTAGGAAGGGAAGACGGCCATCACGGCTATATTCGATGGTAAATCGTAAACGGCTGTGGGTGTGGAAGGCTTGACGTATTTCCTCGATCTCCTCCCTCGTTCCTGCTTGGATGAAAGTGTCATCTATATACCTAACATATATAGATGGCTTCCTAATGCTCCTAAAGACACGCTCCTCCACTATGCCCATATAAAAGTTCGCAAACAGGACCCCGAGGGGGGATCCCATCGCTACACTATCGATTTGTAAGTACATATGGCCATGGTGGTTAATGAAGGGAGCCTTCTTGGTGCATATTTCCAGCAGAGAGCGAAGGGCGTGTTCGGGGATATTCAGCGGGTCGGTGGATGGGTCTCTGTAGACACTTCAAGGATCATTTCGATGGTTTGTTTCATCTACAGGAACGTTAGTAAACAGCAACTCTACATCCATCGATGCAATACTGCCTCCAGGGGGCGCGGATCTTAAGGCTTGCAGAAACTCCGCAGACGACTTCAAACTATGTTTGCTGGGGATGTAGGGGGTGAGAATAGTACTTAGTTGTTTAGCAAGGTGGTATGTGGGTGCTGGTATTTGGCTAATGATAGGTCTTAAAGGGTTTCAATGTTTGTGAGTTTTCACATTACCGTAGATGTACCCGAGGTTGTAATCTCCAGAAATACTAGATAGGTGTAAGGCGTTAGTGGCTGCGTTGACAGTTTCTATTATTCTATTGGCTTCGCGTTTAATGTCGTCTACGGGGTTCTTAGTAATGCGTCGAAACTTAGTGGTATCGGTGAGGATCTCGTCGATTTTTTGTCTATATTCGGTAGTCTTGATAAGTACTAGGGCTGCGGTCTTGTCGGCTCTCCTGACGGTGATGTCTTCGTTTTCTCTCAAGCTTTTAGCAGCATCCCGCAGACGGCGATCGATGATGTCACTTTTATAAGTTCCTCGGTCTGTAAGGGCTTCTGCTAAGAGGAGAGGTTGAAGGGCGTCGGTGGTGTGTACATTCCCAAGGCTTTCTTGCTTCAGTATCGTCTTCTTCGGTTACTTCTTCCAAATGACTACCATATTCTTTGGAAGATTGGTTTTCAAACCAATGACCCCTCTTAGTTTGTTTCACATGCACAGGGTTCAGCTTCTGAATAATAATAATAATAATAATAATAATAATAATAATAATAATAATAATAATAATAATAATAATAATAATAATAATAATAATAATAATAATAATGATAATAAATAAATAAATAAAAGCCATAGTTATGTTAAAAATAGTTATGTTACAGGGTTTCAAAATATTTTAACATTACTGTGGCTTTTAATTCTCAATATTATAGCCTCTTTACAGGTGTTCCTTGATACAATAATAATAATTAATAATAATAATAATAATTAATAATAATAATAATAATAATAATAATAATAATAATAATAATATAATAATAACAATAATAATAATAATATTCGGAACTAACCAGAAAAGACTATACAGCCAACTAACAGGGGAAGACAACCACCAAGAAATTCCTGAAGCCGAACCAAGTAAGAGACTCTGGGAAAACATATGGAGCAATCCGGTATCACACAACAAACATGCAACATGGCTCCAGAAAGTCAAGGAAGAAGAAACAGAGAGAATAAAACAAAGATTCACAGAGATCACGACAGACACAGTCAGCCACCAACTAAAGAAAATGCCAAACTGGAAAGCCCCAGGTCCCAATGAAGTCCATGGATACCGGCTCAAAAACTTCAAGGCCCTACACCCACGAATAGCAGAACAACTCCAGCATTGTATCTCAAATCACCATGCACCCAAAGGGATGACCACAGGAAAGACATCATTAGTACAAAAAGACAAGAGTAAGGGAAATATAGCCAGTAACTACAGGCCTATCACCTGCCTACCAATAATGTGGAAGTTACTGACAGGTAACATTAGTGAAAGGCTATACAACTACCTAGAGGAGACAAACACCATCCCCCACCAACAGAAAGGCTGCAGAAGGAAGTGTAGGGGCACAAAGGACCAGCTCCTGATAGACAAAATGGTAATGAAGAACACTAAGAGAAGGAAAACCAACCTAAGCATGGCATGGATAGACTATAAGAAAGCCTTCGACATGATACCACACACATGGCTAATAGAATGCCTGAAAATATATGGGGCAGGGGAAAACACCATCAGCTTCCTCAAAAATACAATGCGCAACTGGAATACAATACTTACAAGCTTTGGAATAAGACTAGCAGTGGTTAATATCAGGAGAGGAATTTTCCAGGGAGGCTCCCTGTCCCCACTACTATTCGTAGTAGCCATGATTCCCATGACAAAAGTACTACAGAAGATGGATGCAGGGTACCAACTCAAGAAAAGAGGCAACAGAATTAACCATCTGATGTTCATGGACGACATCAAGCTGTATGGTAAGAGCATCAAGGAAATAGATACCCTAATCCAGACTGTAAGGATTGTATCTGGGGACATCAGGATGGAGTTTGGAATAGAAAAATGCGCCTTAGTCAACATACAAAAGGGTAAAGTAACAAGAACTGAAGGGATAAAGCTACCAGATGGGAGCAACATCAAACACATAGATGAGACTGGATACAAATACCTGGGAATAATGGAAGGAGAGGATATAAAACACCAAGAGATGAAGGACACGATCAGGAAAGGATATATGCAGAGACTCAAGGCCGGAAATATGATAAAAGCCATAAACACATGGGCAGTGCCAGTAATCAGATACAGCGCAGGAATAGTGGAATGGACGAAGGCAGAACTACGCAGCATAGATCAGAAAACCAGGAAACATATGACAATTCACAAAGCACTACACCCAAGAGCAAATACGGACAGACTATACATAACCCGAAAGGAAGGAGGGAGAGGACTACTAAGTATAGAGGACTGCGTCAACATCGAGAACAGAGCACTGGGGTAATATCTGAAAACCAGTGAAGACGAGTGGCTAAAGAGTGCATGGGAAGAAGGACTAATAAAAGTAGACGAAGACCAAAAATATACAGAGACAGGAGGATGACAGACAGAACAGAGGACTGGCACAACAAACCAATGCACGGACAATACATGAGACAGACTAAAGAACTAGCCAGCGATGACACGTGGCAATGGCTACAGAGGGGAGAGCTAAAGAAGAAAACTGAAGGAATGATAACAGCGGCACAAGATCAGGCCCTGAGAACCAGATATGTTCAAAGAACGATAGATGGAAATAACATCTCTCCCATATGTAGGAAGTGCAATACGAAAAATTAAACCATAAACCACATAGCAAGCGAATGTCTGGCACTTGCACAGAACCAGTACAAAAAGAGGCATGATTCAGTGGCAAAAGCCCTCCACTGGAGCCTGTGCAAGAAACATCAGTTACCTTGCAGTAGTAAGTGGTACGAGCACCAACCTGAAGGAGTGATAGAAAACGATCAGGCAAAGATCCTCTGGGACTATGGTATCAGAACAGATAGGGTGATACGTGCAAATAGACCAGACGTGACGTTGATTTACAAAGTCAAGAAGAAAGTATCACTCATTGATGTCGCAATACCATGGGACACCAGAGTTGAAGAGAAAGAGAGGGAAAAATGGTTAAGTATCAAGATCTGAAAATAAGATATAAGAAGGATATGGGATATGCCAGTGGAAATTGTACCCATAATCATAGGAACACTAGGCACTATCCCAAGATCCCTGAAAAGGAATCTAGAAAAACTAGAGGCTGAAGTAGCTCCAGGACTCATGCAGAAGAGTGTGATCCTAGAAACGGCGCACATAGTAAGAAAAGTGATGGACTCCTAAGGAGGCAGGATGCAACCCGGAACCCCACACTATAAATACCACCCAGTCGAATTGGAGGACTGTGATAGATAAAAAAAAAAAAAAAAAAAAAAAAATAATAATAATAATAATAATGTACTTAGGAAGCAGACCCTCTCTCAAGCATACTTTATTAAAAAAAATGGCTACTTCAGCAGCGTTACACTTGTAGAGATTCTTCTCTATTTTGCGAATAGCGGCTTTTTCCGTGCTACTTAAACAGGTTAGTAGAGCGCCTATAGAGGTCATGGTCAAATACAGGGTCAAAATAGGTGTATATACTTGAATTTTACAGATAAACTATGATACCGTAGTCATCTAAGTCATTTAAATCGTTAATGACTTTGATGACTATAGTATCATAGTTTATCTGTAAAATTCAAATATATACACCAAATTTGATCATGACCTCCATAGGAGCTCTACTAGCCTGTCTAGGTAGCACGGAAAAAGTCGCTATTCGGAAAATAGAGAAGAATTTCTACAAGTGTAACGCTGCTGAAGTAGCCATTACTTTTAATAAAATAATAATAATAATAATAATAATAATAATAATAATAATAATAATAATAATAATAATAATAATAATAATAATAATAATAATAATAATAATAATAATAATAATGAGAGTAGCGTCATGTTCTTGTATCCACTTTAAGCACAGCCCAAACCTCCCCTATTTTACTGAACCCAGTGATGATGAAAGTTTCGTCACTTAACGCAGTCCTTTGGTCCTGATTTCCTTTCTATTTTCTTACGTAATTTCTAGGCAAAATTAATATTAGTGGTGGCTTCATTGAATTTCCTGTTCAGGTGCCATAAACTTATTGGTCTGCCAACGCACTTGATGACAAGAATTCCTACAAAAAATGGAATGCATCCCATTTTGGCTTTGACGTGAAATGCTTTAAATACTTCACTGCTTCCATTATTCTATTCTATAAAGGATTTAATTTTTGACAAATAAAATTAAAGTTAACACAATGAATACACTATTTGTTCTCTTTCCTAGAAAAATATTTTTGAGCCATTAACGTAGAAGAATATGCATATAACATTATCAAAAAAGCAGAAAAGGAAATTCCAAAGATGGTTCAGGTAAAATTCAGTGCCTACTAATATCATTACAAAAGAAAGGCCAACGAAAGAATCTAAAAGCATAGCCATCATTCAAACAGAACTATTCACGAGGAGAAAAGGTATTACAAGAGTAAACATATTAAGTTCAAATTTGTATACCTATGTATACAACCTTTATTAATCATTCGGGAGAAGGACGAGATAAGAGTTATTTTCCTTCCTTTCTCTTCTGGTTGTAAAAAGGTAAAACTAACGGCTGAAACCGTTACAGATAATCCAAGTACCAAAATTAATCCTCAGTTTCATCTTATGTAACGGAATTTCTCAATTGTATTTGAGTTTCAAGGAACAGAATTCAGGTAACCCATATAATTCGGCTAAAGGATTTATTTTTTGCCCGGGATATGGCACACATTCGTACTTATCTAGTATTTAAGTGGGGTAGATCTACCGTCTTGAGAACTATTTACTCTTTGGAAATGGGAATAATTTAACTGCATTCAAATATAAGATAAATAAATGTATCTGGATTAAATTAACATGCATATCAATATAGTGTCTGAAAATTGCTGTTAACCTTAAAAGTAGTTTTCTTTTTCATCCAAGTAGTCTATTAAAGTACAAGGCGACATGCTGATAATGGAAATAATGGTGTGAACAAATAATGCTTATGCTGGGTTTTATATGAAAGATTTCCTCTAACTTCATAATTGTCAATGTGTCATCACTTCTGTGTTTGCTAGATTTTGTCTAAAGGAATAAAATCAGAATAACCAAGGAATTAGAGAATTTTGAAAGCAGAAATTAAGTGAGAGAGACTTCATTGATTACTCGTAAATAACACAAAAGACCAGATATAGAGATACAGGGTCAAAGGCCTTCCAATGGATTTCGTTATCAGTCATGCATATATATTCAATCACTACATAAAACTTAAATTGAAACTGATAACAAGCCTTCATAATGACTCATCAACGATTTTGGATTCGCATTCCAGAAAACAAATAACGCTTGCATTAGTTTGTTGGCTTCTCTAGTTATTGCACCAGTAATGCTTTACATTTTCCCCCCTGAAGTATTGATTATATCGGTCTTCATAGCTGCAATACTGCTCGTTTCTTTAGCAACGAATACAAAACATTATTATATCAAGATATGGAGGCTACGAGAGTTTTGGCGATATAGAACCCATTTCGGAGGCTTTTTCTGCAGAGATGCCCGGTAGTTGATTAACTCCTTTTAAAATTTACTCAGCATTACCTACACCGCACTTGCTTATAATTTTCTTGGAGTTACCTGGGGTTTCATTAATTGATGCCGAGTAGTAGTGTATGAATATTTTGTTATTCCCATAAAAAATACTGAATAATAATATGTGGTGAAGAAATGCATATGTCAACTTCTAATGAAAGTAAAAATAAATGGAACTAGTAAGTGTAGTAGAGGTAGGTCTCGCTCTACACAAACTATGTTGTTAGGCAAAAAGAAATCCCACAAAGAAATAATAACAAATAATTAAATACATTAATAATCAAAAGGTCTGTTGCAAGTAGGAGGGACTCTGTTTAGCACATTACATACATACATACATACATAAATATTCTATATATAATATCTATAGTATATATATATAGATATATATATATTATATAGATATATATAGTAGATATAGATATATATATAGATATATATATAGATATATTAGATATATATATCGAGGATATATATATAGAATATATATATATATATAGATAGAATATATATATATATATATAGTATCTATATATCTATATAGTAGATATCATATATATATCGTCTATATATATATTATATAATATATATAATATAATATCATATATAATATATATATAATTTCTATATATTTATATATATATATATATATAATATTATAAAATATAATTATATATATCATATAAGATATATAGATATATAATCTATATATATATATATATATTAGATATAGATCTATATATATATATAGATATATATAATATAGATATATATATAGTATGATATATGTCTATTAATATTTATAATTTTTCCTAATGTATTTATAGTATATATATATATAATATATATATAGTATATAATATATATATTATATATAGTATATAATTATATCTAGATATCTATATAGATAGATATATATATAATATCTATATATCTATATATATATAAGATATATATATATAAGTATATAATATTAGATAGATAGCTATCTAGCATATATAGATTATCTATAATATATATATATATATCTATAATATATATATATGTATATTATAGATATGATATATATCTATATATATATCTAGATATAGATCTCTATCGATATATCTGTATAGATAGATATATATACATATATTATCTATAGTAGAGATATAGATAGCTATCATATATATATATATAGATATATTTATATATAGCATAGATATTATATTATAATATATATAATATGATAATATATATATATCTAGCTATATAAAGTATAGATATAGATATAGAGTAATATCATCTATATATATATATAGATATATAGAATTATCTATATATAGTTATAATATTTATAAATATATATTATATCTATATAGCATCTGACTCTAAGATAATAGATATTTCGATCTATAGGTATATATAATTAGTAGAATATAGAAATATGATATATATATAGATATATTTATATGACTGATATCGAGAGATAAGATAGTATATTGTATGAGACTTATATTATAATATATAGATATCCGATATTAATAGAGATTATATAAGTCTATAATTCTAGTATAATAATAAGATTAATATATTATTATATAATATATAATATCCTATAGAAATAGATATATCTTATATCTATCGAATATCTATAGACCGCTCTATATATGGGATATATATATATATATACTATATAGAGATAATAGAGATATATATATCTTATATCTCTATGGATATATATATATATATATCTATTATATATAAGATATAGATATATATAATAGATATATATATATATACTATATATATATAGTAGATTATCGATCTTATAATAATGTGATAAGAGGATATATATCTATATATATATATAGATAGAATATAGACATATATAGAATATTATCGATGTATCGATATATATAATATATAATCGATAAGATAGAGTATAGAGTGTATATATATATATTATCGTATATATATATATATATATATCTATATTATCTATATTAGGATAGGATATTCTGCTAGTATATCTATAATATATATTATATCTATATATATTGATATAGATTTATATAGTAATATATATATATCTAAGAGATATATATATATATATATTATTATATATAATATCTATATATATATATATCGATATATCTAGCTAATATAGCTTATATCTATAAGAGATATTATATAGGTAGATAGTCTATAGATGACTAATATGAGTAGTATGATATTAGATAGATTTATGGATATATATATAGATCTATATAAGATATATAGGTATATATCTTATATAGATATATATTTATATATAATATGATAATCTATAGAGATAATAGCTAAGATATATTAGAGAAGATATCTATAGGAGATGTCTATATCTATCTATCGTATCTATATAGAATCGGATCTATAGGAGAATCTATAATAGAATCTATACGATCTATATATAGATATATATCTCTATAATATAATATATATATATATAATATAATAATATTATATATATCTATATATATAATATATATATCTATATATATAAAATATAGATATTAGATATAGATATATAATCTATATCTCTATCTCTATATTTATTCTCTAATATAATATATATATATATATTATATATATATATATATCTATATAGGATATATATTATATCCTATATATAGATATTATATTATAGAATATCGATATAGATATTTACGATATAATCTATATTATTATCTATATATATTAATAATATATAATATATATCTATATATATAATATATATATATATAATATATATATATATCTATATATTAGGCATATCTATATTATATAGATATCTTATCTCTCTATATATATATATTCTAATATATCTATCGTATATTATATAGTATATTATAATATATATAATAATATATATATATAGTATCTATATGTTATTCTCTATATATATATATCTATATCTATATCTATCTATATATTAATAATCTATATGGCTATCTATCGATATCGATCTAGAGTAGATATATAGAGACTATAGAGTATATAGATAGAGGATATATATATATATGTATTAGTCTATAGATGATCCGTATTTTCTAGATAGAGAGATAGAATATCCTCTCTAGATATTATATTAGATATAGATCTGGAGATTATAGAGATTGAGATATATAGATCTAGTATATAAGGGATATATATATATAATGTAGTATAGAGAGATATATCTATGTATATATATATATATATAGATATATATCTATATATATATATATATCTCTATCTATATATATATATATCTACTAGATATATCTATAATATAGATATATATATATTATACTATATATATATATATCTATATATATATATATATATATATATATATATATATATATATATATCTATATATATATATCTATATATATATAATATATATGATATAGTATATATATACCTATATCTATATCTATATCTATATATAGATATTAGATAATATATATATATATATATATCATATAATATATATATATATATATATATATATATATATCTATATGGTATATATATAGATAATATATATATATATATATATATATATATATATATATATATATATATATATATATATGTGTGTGTGTGTGTGTGTGTGTGTGTGCATGTGTGTGTGTATGTGTGTGTGTGTGTGTGTTTCATTGGCAATGCCATTTAAAAAAGAGTTTTCAATAGAAAGTATAGGTGAAAATAAGGAAGATCCACATCTGTTTTCTGATATGCCTAAATTGTTTTCTCCCTAAACTCAAATAAAAGATGTTTCTCGTCCCCCAGGGCACCATGGCAGCTCTCTCCTCTTCATTAGTCTCTCCACCATTTCACTTTCATCATATGGCAGTAGTCTTCAGCTGTTAAAGTATCGTCATTACCCTCAATGATTCCATATCCTTTTTGTGAATCTGTCCCATAATTTCTTCACATTTTGTCATTTAACCGGAGAGTTTATATTCTTTATCTAGACGTTTTGTTTTAATTAGAAGTACCTACAACTAACACCCATGTGTAGATTCAGCCTTTAAAACAGGTGACAAAAAACCAAAAGGAGAAGAAGCAGATATGGGATACGCTTTTCAGTGTTTTGTGAACTCATAGCTTAAATGTGCCACAATTAAAGCTGCCTAATCACCACTTTATTTCCAAGACTGGTTGTCTGCCGCGAGAGTGAATGACGAGGAAACCTCCTTCTTTAATTTTCAGTCCTCAAAAAATCTCTCATTACTGGTACATAGTCCCTGGTCCGTCTCTTCCTTGTCTGTCTCCGTAGGGTATCTCTCGTTAATTATTGAAAGAGCAGCTTTCTATGCTATGCTGAATTCTGATTCAGCCTATCTGGTAAGATATATTGCAGCCTCGCATGCCGTCGCTAATCTCTCTCTCTCTCTCTCTCTCTCTCTCTCTCTCTCTCTCTCTCTCTCTCTCTCTCTGAGCTTTAGTATTTTGATTTACTGGTCTCAGTGTATGTCACTATTAAAAATCGCAAAATTTCATCGTTAACTATGCTTAAGAAACACAATACTATAAAGTTACAGATGCAAAGCAATGCAGAGCAAAATATGAACTCTTCTGTTAAAGAACGAAAAACGGAATCTTAACTCATGAACAATGTTGGCCATTACAAGGAAATACTGGAAGCTGTAAATTCGTGGGTGCTTTCGAGCGCTTATGTTTCAGAAATTTCATGATTATTATTTCCAGAACACTTTACTGAGGCCATTACTGTTAATATCAACAATGCCAAACATTTGGGTTTGATAGCTCGCATATTGCTGCTGTAATTTAATTTCAATGTATAAGGTTTTGTATACCCTTTTGAGAGTATGGCATATTTGTTTGTAGGCATGTGTGAATTCACAGTTTTAATGATCTTTCCATTCACCAAATTTCATCCTGAAGCATACACATAATTATTTATTTCACTCAAACACAGATTCATCTTTTTGTATCAGGGATGATTGAGTTGGGTTCATTTCCTAAGAAACTTAAATACCTTGTCATGGACAGGGAATTGTTTATCTGGTAGTTAGTTTAATGTGGTTGATCGTAGTCAGGGGAAGGAAAGACGTAGAGCCAAAAGATTAACATGTCTGAGATTATGTAATCCTACTTTAGCACAGTTCTGTTAAGGTTGCATCCCAGCACAGTTGACTGCACACCCGTAAATAATTGCTGCTTTAGTTAGCAGGTATCTCAATAGACTGTGCTCACACTGAGACATGTACATGAATTGCTAAGAAAACAGTGCCCTCGAGTCAGATTCATATTCTCCGTTAGGCTGATGACAGCGGATTCCAGAATCTTCATATCATACGAACAATTACTTCAGAAAAATAGCTCGGTCGCATGCCAACTTATGGTATGACCAATGGGCCCTAATATGCATAAAATCCTCGAGGGTTCCGAACCATATTTCACTTACTGTTTATGCTCAGTCTTTGCAATGCGGATCCAACGGCCTCACAACTTATATTTTTCGAGCTCTATTTCCTGCATGACAAGAATTTAAAAGCAAACAATTTTTAACAATTCACTTATTCTCTTCGCATGGTCTGACCATCTCTTCGAACTTTGATACATCTTTTCACCTGTGTGCAAAGTTTAGTTCATCCTCGTCTAATTTCGGTTTTGTTTTTCATATATAAAGTTCAATGTATTTTAAATAATAAAAATAGGTAAGTGTTGCGGATCTGAAGTATTCAGCCATGAGTTTAATTACCTCTCATTTAGGTTCGAATAATTTACTTCATAATCAAGAGCGGTAAATAAAAAAAACTTCCATCAATCATTCAGTAACCTATCTCTCAGAATATACATACTTGGTCAAAGGAATAATATAATTGAAAATAAGGATAAAATCAACGATATAATCTTGATGTCTAACATGCGTTTTTGTAACAAAGACATAATTATTTGGGGTGCTTAATACAAGCCCGTTGGCGATCAGCGTAGAAACCTAAACAAAAGACTGTAAATTTCATAAAGATGATTACCCCCAAGGAATATTAGTCCTAATTAATTACTCCCGAACATTGTTTCGGTCACTTTTTAGGAAAGATCGGAGTAATATTATAGAATTAAACAAAAGAACAAATGAATCTGTATAGTCATTTTTTTTTTTTTAAGAAATGCTCTTATTCTGGGAGCTTTGGATCTTCGCTATCTCATAAAAAACATAGCATGGTCAGATGTCAAATTTCGCAAAACTATCAAAGCAAAACTTTCGAATAAATAAAGCCGAATTAGAACTATACGAGCATAACTAAGGAAGTAAATAAATTGGGGGTTATGTTAATGACCGCAGGTTTGTGACTATAGCTAAATGGCTATTATTTTTAGGCTTTTCTCGTTTTGAGATAAGTTCAAGCTTTATAAACAGCATATTGAGTTTTCAAATATTAAATCCTTATTTTCTGAGTGACAGCAAATAAATTGTCCAATTCCAGATAATTATTCTATACAACGTAGGATCAATTTATCTCTACTGTACATAGAAATATATATATATATATATATATATATATATATATATATATATATTATATATAGTATATATATATATATATATATATATATATATATACAATATATATATATATATATATATATATGTATATATAGACATATATAGTATATATATATATATATATATATCATGTATATATTATATGAATATAATATAATATTATATATAATATATATATATATCTATATATATATAATATATACTATATATACATATGTGTGTGTGTGTGTGTGTGTGTATGTGTGTGTGTAACTAACTGGCGAAAAGGGAACAAAACCTATTATTTTGAAAACTAATGTTGTGAAACTTTGGAATGATACGTTAACACCAGCTGATTATGCCCACTTCCCTTAATAACGTTGCAAGAGGAAGGTCTTGCTTGCTACAACGGCGACAGGAGTCGAGAATTAACGTCTTCGGCGGCTCCATCTGACTCTGCTTCAGGCAACGAGTTTTCTGGCAAAGAGATTTCGGAGGAAATGAACACAGATAATAGCCGGTCAGCCTTCCTGTTTTACTCGTATCTGTTATATTTTTCGTTCCGTTATATGTCTAAATGAGAAACTCGTTCCAAAATAAGAGAGAGAGAGAGAGACGAGAGAGGAGAGAGAGAGAGACGAGAGAGAGAGGAGAGAGAGGGAGAGAGAGAGAGTCTTTT